>NW_026782025.1:0-267500 GCF_031769215.1 Ylistrum balloti | reverse complement strand
AGAAAAAAAATATGTTACTTGGGATAATTGGGTAGCAAATTAATTGCTTTTTGTAACCTACCTTTCCTAGAAATAATTTAATAGCAGAGATCACACCATTATATTGAAGAAAGTTTGTTTTAACTTGATAAATTTCTGTAAATTCTTGAAATGTGTAAAAAGAGAAAGTGTTTATATCTTTTATTAAATCATGAATTATTGTTACTCCCTTCTGATACCAAGCCTTGTAAAAAATAGTACTTTTTGCAATAGTTAAATTCCTGTTATACCATAATGGTAATGTTAAAACTGAGTTTTCCATATTTTCCTTTACTGCATCTGAATCATTAAATCTAACCCAAGCTTTGTACACATCCTTCCAAAACATATTTTTGCATTTATTTTGACAATCCTGAATATAGGCATTACCAAATGTAGATATCTTATGCAAGTCTGTAAATGTTTAAAAAATATGTTGCCACTTAGATGTTTTCTGATATAACCTTCTTATCCATCCTAATTTTAAAGAATCTATAAATGACCTAACATTAACCATTTTAAGACCACCATCATAATAATTCTGGGTGATGATATCTCTCTTAATTTTATCCACCTTACTATTCCACAAAAAGTTAAATAAGACTGAGTTGAGATTTTTGAAAAACTGCTCATCAGGATCAGGTAAAGCTATAAATAAATGATTGAACTGTGAGAGAAGAAGAGATTTTATTAAGACTATTCTACCAATAGGTGTAAGTGTTCTTCTACTCCAAGATTTAATGAGCGTTTTCAATTTAATTAATCTTTTATCAAAATTTAATCTGGGGATCTCATGTAAGTTCACACTAAAGTCTATTCCTAGCATATTAAATCTGATCCTTCCCCATTGCAAGCCTAATTCAGGTAAAAAAGTATCATCACTGTAACTTTTGCTACCTATCCAAATTACCTGGGTTTTATCGACATTAAGATTTAAACCAGATATCTTTGCAAAGTATTTCAATTCAACAATAGATTCTTTTAAAGACATTTTCTAACCATCTAATATAAGTGAGGTGTCATCTGCGTATTGAGAAAGGAGAATGGGACAGTTATTCACATTGATACCTATAATCTTACTATTATTTCTAAGTCTGATGCCTAATACTTCAACACATAGTATGAAAAGGTATGGAGCTATTGGGTCACCTTGACAACAGCCTCTTTTAATATTTAAAAAAGAAGATAGATTGCCCCCCTGATTTACGGCTGCAGTAACATTAGTGTGAAACAATCTGACCCAGTTTCGAATATCATGACCAAAATTGAAATAATTTAAAACTTTGTCAACAAATTTCCATGAAACTGAATCAAAAGCTTTCTCAAAATCCAACATTAATAGCATTCCTGGAATATATCTTTCTTCTGCATATTGCATAATGTCGTACACTAATCTAGTATTTACTCCAATATAGCGACCTGAAAGAAAACCTGTCTGATTCTCACAAATTAACTTATCTAAAACTGTTCTGATTCTACCTGCTATACATCCTGAAGCTTTTTTGTAAACAATATTGAGTAATGTTATGGGTCGCCAATTTTTCAAGAACTGTCTGGGCTTATCTCCCTTGGGAATACAAGTAATAAGACCTTGTCTCTGTGTTACAGAAAGCAAACCTTTACCATATCCAAAATTAATTGATCTAACAATAAAAACTCCTAGCTGCTTCCAAAAGCATTTGAAAAATTCAACTGTAAAACCATCTGTACCTGGACTTTTGTTATTTTTCATGTTTTTCAAAGTTTTTGCTGCTTCTTCTACAGTAATTAACCCTTCTAAATTTTTAGCTTCATCATTATCTAATTTTGGAACATCAAATACATCTAAAAATTCTGTAAAATCAACATCTTCTATTTCACTACTGTCATCATACAATTTTTCATAAAAAGAACGTACCTACTCAAGAATATCCTCCTGATGTGTTATTATGACATTAGTTTCTTTCTCTATTTTTGGTACTATTTTAGAAATAAAATTTCGATTTTCTAAAATAAAAAAAGTATTTAGTCGGCTTTTCACCTTCTTCTTGCCATCTTGCCCTAGATCTTACAATACTACCTCTAATCTTCTTAAGTCTAATATTTTCTAATTCTTTCTTCTTATTTTCTAATTATTCAGTATCTACTTGCTCTTGTTCCTCCAACCTCTGTATCTCTTCACTAATAATATCTTCACTTTTATTTTGCTGTTTTTTCCTAAATGACGAATAAGAAATGCTCTTGCCCCTAATTTCCATTAACAATGTTTCAAGAAAAAGTTGATCATCAATTAAAAATTCAATTTCAGTATCTGGAATGTTAATTATATTGTTTCTATTGTAAACAGGAAGACAATACTGGGTTTTTGTCTGTAAAATAACACTTTTAACCAAGTTAAGATATGCTTCGTTATAGAGCAAAGATGAATTAATTTTCCATAACCCCTTTCCTCGTTTAAATTCACTAAATTTTAATTTAAGTAAAGGAAATGAGTGATCTGACCTGTATCCCGGTTCAATAGTTGCATTAGTGACACTCGATAGTAAATTGTCTGAAATAAGGAAAAAATCTGATCTAGCCTGTTTCAGTGGGTTCTTCCTCCTCCATGTATATCTTCTTTCTGAATGCAATTCCCTATAGATATCAACTAAGGAGTGACTTTCAATAATTTCCAAAACTTTCTCCCTTGCCCTCTTATTATTTATCGTCTTGTAGCTACTGTCATAATCTAGGTCAGGATCTATAACTAAATTAAAGTCACCACATATAATGAACTTATTATTACCAAATTCCTCAATGGTATCAGCTAAAATATCATAAAAGATAGGCGAATCGATATTTGGGCCATATAAAGTAATTAATGTAGTCTTTGTACCCTCCAATACAATATCAAGTGCCAAGAAATTCCCAGAGCTATCTTTCTTTTCTTTATTAACCTTAAATGCAAAACTATTAATAAAAATAGCTACCCCTCTTGAATTTGATCTAAAGGAATTAAAATAACAATCAAACCCCCATTCATTTCTAATAAAATTATTATTTTCTTCCGTAAAGTGGGTGTCTTGCAGACAGTAAATACAATAATTCTTAGCTTTTAAGTACGAGAAGAGGTCTTTCCTTTTAATTCTATCCCCTAGGCCTTGACAATTCGCAGACAAAATGGATACATCCCCAATCATGTTACGTTTACAGCATTTTGAAATACATTTTCTAGCCCAACCAAAGAGTACAGAAGTAAAGATGGGGAGAAGAGAAAAGATGAGAAATAAAAAGACATACCATAAAAAGGTCTACAGGTGCAACTGTCCACTTACGCACTCACATTTCATGCAAAAATCTGTACCGTACATGCAGGCGAACAAAAATATTGTATACACCGGAAGTAGTATACTATACTCTAAAAAACGAAAAACGGCGTTTATTATTTTCCGGATCTATAATAATAGTTAAAATAAAATGCGGAAACTTCCAAACGCACAGGTACTAGCAACTTCAATAATTTCAACACAACAGAGATAAATTACCACCAACCTAGATGTAGATTAGCAGATTTCCATGCAACTGAAGTAACGATAAACCTAGTACTACATAATATTAATAAATGGAAAAATATATGATACGCTGAAAATAATAGTAATACTGATAAAATAAGTGACTTACCGGTCTATATGATTTTTTTTCCACTGTATACCATCCACAATTAACTTAGAATAAAAAACACACATAAAGAACACACACAAACACAAGCCAGAGTAAGAAAAAAATATCACCAAGGATTGATCGATAAAACCAGAGAAAGTCCCTCTCTGGTGGTACTGAGTCGTACCTAAATCCACCATCGATCACATCGCTTGCTATTCACAAGATATTAACATTTCAGTCGAAAAGTTCCGTCCTGAAATTGTTGTCCTCCGCCAAGTATTGATCTGTTAATTCTGTATCATAACGCAATCTACGTTTCTTGTCAATTGACAAAACTACAAAAAGTTTTCCGTCCACACTATAGGTATGTTTGACACTCTTAAGTCTGTAAGCTTCTTTCAATATCTCTTGGTTTCTTCTTGTCAGATCTTCAAACACCAGTTGTCTCTTCCCCTTTAGCTTCCGACGGTTTTTGAGAATCTCAGTCTTTTTCCTCCTGTGTGTTAACTGACAGATTATGGTTCGCGGCTTCTCTCTGTTGTATCGTCCCAACCTATGGGCAATGTCTATGTCCTGCTGCTCTATGTCGATTCCGAGGGAGCTCCGCACAAAAGTCACAATTTTTCCAACACATTCGTCCACCGATTCTCGTTCATTAGTATCCCCCAGTCCAACAATACGGATGGAATTTTTTTCTGCCGTGCTGTTCTAAGTCGTTCAACTTATAGTCAAGAGAGGCGTTGAATTTCTCGGACTCTCTCACATGGTCCTCCAGCTTCTCCACCCTGTCTCGTAGAACATCGTTTTCCTTTTCAAGTTCGAAAATTCGTCCTTCTAACTGATCCACCAACACACGGTTCTCCTCCCTAATATCTTCTCTTAATCTTTCCAACTTTCTGTCCATTATCTTATCCATGTCAGATTTGGTAACCAGTGCTGATATCATGTGAAAAAGTTCCTCTACCCTGTCTTTCTCTACTGGTTCGTTAACAATATCCAGGGATCGGCCTTTACTTCCCGTCCTCCCGCTTCCCACACTGGTCCTCGATCCCGGCATGGTTATCAAATCTAAATATCTTATTCCAAAATCGTGCGGGTAAGAATCGTGCAGGTAAGGTACAGTACTAATATATACACACAATACTAGTGCGCGCGAACAGTCGTCACTCCCGGTGGTCAGTCCATTGTTCTATATGTCTTTTCCTAAAACATCTTTTTCCAAAGACTTTCACAGAAAAGGTAATAAAAATTGGCTTCACCGATACTTCACACTACTGCATGCCAAAAATGAACATCTCCTGTTTTTGGAAATATAGCCAAATTAGACGAAATCACAGAGCCCAAACGCACTTCGACTGACCAGGTCCAGGCGACCTTGACCTTTCTCCACAGACTTACACAGATTTACAGACTTACACAGAATGACACAGAGACATACACAGACTTTACACAGACTTACACAGATACATCCAAAGACTTACACACACTTACACAGACTTTACGCTGACTTACACAGAGACATACTAAGACTTACGCTGACTTACACAGACATACACAGACTTTACGCTGACTTACACAGAGACATACTAAGACTTACACAGACTTACACAGACTTGAACAGACTTACACAGAAATATACACAGACTCCATACACAGACTTACATCGAGACATACGCAGACCTACACAGACAGACTTACACAGAAACATACACACACTAACACAGACTTTACACATACTTTACATAGACATACACAGACTTTACACAGACTTACAAAGAGACATACACAGACTTGCACAGAGACATACACAAATACTTACACAGACTTTACACAGAATAAAACGGGCATACATAGACTTACACAGACTTTACACAGCCTAACACAGACTTACATAGAGACATACACAGACTTACACAGACTTACAGAGATACTTACACAGACTTACACTGAGACATACACAGACTTACACAGACTTACACAGACTTTACGCTGACTTACACAGAGACATACATAGACTTACACAGACTTTACACAGACATACATAGACTTACACAGACTTACACAGGGATATACACATACTTATTCAGACGGATATACATGGACATCCACACACCTACACGTGCTTACATAATATTTTGCTACGCGATAAGCAATTATACATAAATCACCTTTCAATAACACAATAACACATTAACTATGTGTTCGTCTAATGCCTAGAGTCAAGTCAAAAATGCAATTTTGACACAAAATCATTATTATCGCCACAACATTCTAGATCATCAAGTTTGGCAACTTAATCTGCTACAGTAGACGTCGATCTGACAGTCCAGATTATAAATGTAGAATCCATTACAAACAAAATGTCATCTGTTACTGACAACATTGTCTTCAATTTACAAATTCTGTGGTTATTCTATTCTGAAAATCGCCTCAATCTACTCCAAGACACGAAAACGTAATTAATTCCCGAAGAAACACTAGACACGTTGCTTCGTGAAATCTGACTGAGAGCCACATCGATTTTAATGTAATATTAATGCACAATGAATTAAGTTTTAGTTATATTTAAAAAAAAGTGCGACAGTGTTCAATTTTATATCAATAATCAAGTTAAATTTATAACTATGCTATTTCATACAGTTGTTAATTATGATATACGAGGAACAATTTTATTACGGCTGCTCTCGTATTTGAACTTGGTGACGTCAGTATTTGGTTAAGTGGAAAATTTAAACAACGTATTCCTGGTTTTCGTTTTGATTTTCTATAGATTTTTGAGGATGGAAATATAGATAGCAAACTGTTACCAGAAGGGTTATGTATGTTGATATAAATCAAATTCCGGTGGAAGATAAGGCGCCATTCTATTTATCTTCCATCCGGAATGACTTCATGTCAACTGTATACCACATCTGATACCAGTTTATTGTTGAAGGTTATTCAGAAAATATTGTTGAATTCTCATGTGGTTTCGGTCAATAATTATATTCCAGAGTTATGGCCCTTGAAAGTAGACAGTGTGAAACAAAACATTTCATACATAAACTGGGAATCAAAACAACAAATGTGAACTGAACAACAGTGCACACATATGTATGAGGAAACTGAATAGTGTAGATAGGGATAGAACTTGTTAAAACCCTAAACTAGCTTTTCTAATGAACCAAAACGCCCAGAAGCATGGTATCCGGGTGATGACTTCTTGGTAGGAATCCTGACAAAGTTTGGGAAATGAAATGACCTTGGCATATACAGGTATCGAATTGGTTAAATTGATTAACAAAAAGGCCCTGAAGCATGGTATATGGCTGATATATTATTTGTAAAAATTCCGACAAATTTCACGAAAAGAAATGACCATGACCCATATTCAAGGTCACAGGGGTCAAATTTGTTAAAACCTTCAGACGACTTATTTCTGATTAACCAAAATTACTAGAAGCATGGTATTTGGCTGGTAGATTCCTAGTATGAATTCTAGAAAAAGTTTATGAAAAGATATGACATTGATCCATATTTAAGGTCACAGAGGTCAAATTTGCTAAAAACGTTAAACGACATCTTCTGATTAACCAAAAGTCCTATAAGCATGCTATTTAGCTGGTTGGTCACTTGAACGAAGTCTGACATTGTTTGTGAAAGGAAATGACATTGACCTACATTCTTAAAAGACTTCTGGTAAACCCAAAGAGCAAGAAGCGAAATATCACAGGGATCAAATCTGTAAAGGTATTTTGCTGGTAGGTTTTCAGAATGGAGCTCAACAAAAACTGCGAAAAAAATGACGTTAACCAATATCCAAGGTCACAGGGATCAATTTTGTTACAGCTTTCATACAACTTTTGGTAAATCAAAAGACTTAGTAACATTATGTTTGATAGGTAGGTCACTGGGATGATGACCTTGAACCATACTTAAAGTCAAAGAGGGTAACATTTGTCAAAACCTGTAAAAGACATCTTCTGGTAAACCCAAAAACCGAGAACAAACATCTGATGACAAGGTGGTTTTAGGTCAATGACCGATAATTGTTTTAGAAAAAAAGATAAAAGAAGCGATATTTACCTTTTATCTATGTCATATCTTACACTGTTTAGAGCTGAGTGTTGAAAGCTAGAGTTTGTTGTAGAACAGATGGTTAAAATTTATTGGATGTGTCCACTTTGAATGCAACTGGTGAACGTATCATGTATTCAGGATGAACATTGATTGTATATTTGATGAACATTGAATACCAGGTGAGCGAAAGAGACCCGTTGGGCCTCTTGTTGAGGTCTGAAATTTTAATTGATTATAAAAAGAACCCAACGTAATATCAAGAAAACTTGGACATCAATGTAGACGATATCTGAAACAAGTATTTCATACCTTCAGAACATTCCAAGAGCACACTTGGAAAATTACCTGGTATAGAATCTCACCCAAAACTCATAAAATGTTCTTTTTATTTCTAAAAATGTATAATTAGTTTGCGCTAGTATTTGGCTCTTCCGAAATTAACCCCATATTTATTTGTATCATCATAGATGTATATGTGATTTATCTTGTATATCTTTATAGTAGAGATAAGTTTTTAAAATATGGCTTGTAAAGCGCTTTAGAGCTGACCTTTTTAACAGTAAAGAGCGCTATATAAATATTGCATATTATTATTATCATTATTTATTAAAAAAAAGAAAACAAGAAATAACTTATAAGTCAAAAGTTCTAACATCACCTATTGTAATGTTATATTTGTTTTGTACAGTATCATATCACAGGAGTGATTATTTAAGTTGGTCTCAAACTGAAAAATTCCTATTTTTTCATGCAAAAATAAAATATATTTTCATGATCCTGTGATAAAAAAAATTGGTAAATAATTGTGGCAAATAGATTAATGTTAGGAATGCGAAATACATGTACACACAATGATGTTATGTGAAATGATGCTAAATATCTACTTAGAACGATCACGGTTATATTAACAACTGCGATCTACATTAAGATATATCAATACTTTTCATGATTTGAAATTTATCAGATGAACTGCGCACATCTACTGACCTCACTAGACGTAAAATCTGTTTACTGTTACTATAGTAATATATCTTTGTTTACACTCCTGTTGACCTGTATTGTGCTTAACATACAATCTTAATCTTAATATAGTAGTTGATTTCAATTATAACGTGTAAATCACAAACTATCTTTATCTCTCAGAATTACAAGGGAAGGCTGTTCCTGTTTTAAATACACATTTATATATCTGCCTTGCTCTGTTACGACTCCACATGTTAAAACAGATCAATCAAAGGGGTGAAGGGAGGAGGGAGGAGAAGGGCATCCTCAACAACCCAGAAGAATGACGTTTTTGTGTCATACAGAGGATTGGGACTCTTGATTGAAAGATATTGTTTTTAACTTGAAAGCAACGCCAGAGTATTTATGTAACCAAATGTAGTCAGCCTTTCAAAACCAATTGTTTGACTTCCATTTCCTACGAAAACGCCTCATAAATTGTCGTCTCGGCAACTATCGTAATTCAGTGGCAGGTATCTAAAAAGGAAGAGAAGTTTTTAGAGTTTTTAGCATTTCATGACTGCTGTTGTGAATGCAGTTTAGAAATCGAAATTTATAATATCTCTAATTTGTCATGATAAATAGAATAGAGATTCTCATGAAACGACTAGTAGAAAATCATCTACTGGTTGTGTTACAAGAACCTCTATTCTGATGATGTTACCAGCTTGAAGGAAATGTTCCAAAATGCTTTAATATATGTTATAATTAGTGCCAATAATTAATACGTGCGCTTAGTTAAAAAAAATAAAGTTGATCGCCAAGAAAACCGCTGTTTTACAAAGCTTTCAGCATTTTTAAATTGTAGCATTTATGGTTTAAAATGACTGAATTTTACATGTAAACATCACATTACATACTTAATGTCATGATAAGACTGTTGATATATTTACATTCCTGACGAAAGTTGCTGTCTTGCATCGATAAAATGGTGAGCTCAATAGGAACCAAATCGTTCATCATCGACACTGTAATGCGTTAAGTGGTAGCCAGTTTTTGTGTTAGTGTTTCCATGATCATTGACAAAGGTCATTTATCGTACCTTAAGTGAAAATTCATAAAACATACAGCGTGACATTGTCAGGCAAATGTAAATATTTAACAAAACTTATCCGTCATCTTCGTCTGGATTCATACCGCTGTTTGAGATCAGTGTGTATATAAAAGGAATGCAGATCGACTATAAAATCCTTTCCAGTTGCTTAGCAAGACTTCCAGAAACATCAGCTGGTATTTAGCAATGTCTGTATATGCGGTATTTATATACATCAAAGACCTGCCAGCAGCATAATTATAACAAGCGTTAAGTAGTACACGGTCGACACGGAATATTTAAAATCTGCGTCACGAAAAATAACCCTGGTATCGCACATTTGTCTCGGTTATATGCAGTAGAAAAAGCCTTTTACAATGGAAACAGGAACACATGTTCACAAGTATCTAATTCAATATATAGGATGACAAAATCGTTTTACTATCACATAATGAAAACGTGAAAATGTCTATTTTAGCTTCCGACAGCACATCACTAAGATATTTTACATTTTGTATCTATATTATGCCCGTAAAAAGGTGTTAATAAAACACAACTTCGTAATGTTCCGAAAAAACTAAGGAAATGTTGCTTTGATACATGTACTGAAGTATTTTGTCCCCAAGACTGATTTGTCGAGCCACAGATCGACCAACACGGCGTTATGTACGTATGATATGGGACGTCACCAAGGACTGAACATTGTGAAAAGCCAAGTATGTAAACTTAGAAGAAAGGAGCTCGTTGCTGATGAAAACCGGTAGATGACAGTTTTTGAAAATAAGTCCATGCAAGATATAATTTAAAATGAAAAGCACCAAGCAATTCCTTGTACTTCGTTTAATTGTTGTGCTGCTGCCAAAAATATCCTGATCAAAATTCAGCGCGAAATTTGTGAAGAATTTTGCAGTAAATAATTTCTAAGTAATTTTGTATCTTTTTCGTGAATTTCCTTTCCTGAGAATAATCAGTAATCACGGTACCAAACTAGTGACAGGCGCGTGAAACCGTATTTACCTACCGCCAAAATGGCCAATGCCGATCCAGATAAAACACGTTTCTGTTCCCCCCCCCCCAGATAAAACACGTTTCTGTCCCCCCCCCTTCCTTGGTTGTACAGTGATAGTGCTTAAGCATATCTACATTTCTTGGTGACGTATTCATCATCTTTCAAGACTTAAGCATTATCAAACATTCGATGTGACGAATAATTTGACCAGTTGAAGGCTTGGGATGAGGAACTTTGATCGCTATCGTCTGTGCTGGATAAGACCTCTCACATGGCTAAGATTGGTTTTAATGTAATATATCAATATGTTCATAGGCAATATTAATAAAGTATATAGTATACACACGTCAGTATGGTATGGCAGTTAACAGCGTGTATGTCTGTCTATCAATGTCTGTCTATGTCTGATGTCTGTATCTATGTCTGATGTCTGTCTATGTCTGATGTCTGTATCTATGTCTGATGTCTGTATCTATGTATGTCCGGATGTGCCCGTGTGCGTGTCTGTAAGACTATACTCTGCACACACCTACACGTGCTTACATAATATTTTGCTCCGCGATAAGCGATTATACATAAATCACCTTTCAATAACACAATAACACATTAACTATGTGTTCGTCTAATGCCTAGAGTCAAGTCAAAAATGCAATTTTGACACAAAATCATTATTATCGCCACAACATTCTAGATCATCAAGTTTGGCAACTTAATCTGCTACAGTAGACGTCGATCTGACAGTCCAGATTATAAATGTAGAATCCATTACAAACAAAATGTTGTCTGTTACTGACAGGATTGACTTCAATTTACAAATTCTGTGGTTATTCTATTCTGAAAATCGCCTCAATCTACTCCAAGACACGAAAACGTAATTAATTCCCGAAGAAACACTAGACACGTTGCTTCGTGAAATCTGACTGAGAGCCACATCGATTTTAATGTAATATTAATGCACAATGAATTAAGTTTTAGTTATATTTAAAAAAAACTGCGACAGTGTTCAATTTTATATCAATAATCAAGTTAAATTTATAACTATGCTATTTCATACAGTTGTTAATTATGATATACGAGGAACAATTTTATTACGGCTGCTTTCTGTATCTAGGTATGTCCGGATGTGCCCGTGTGCGTGTCTGTAAGACTATACTCTGCAGCTTACATAATAATCACGTATTTTTCGTGAAACAATTTCACACATACATTAAATAGAACTATCCCAACCTCACCACGGTCATATATCTACAGCTATTAAAACATCATTAGTGTTTATAAAAGACATCTTTTAATTACTCTCTGCTTCTATTTCTCACAGCCTTGCTTTGAAACCCTCTCTTCTACCTACTTTTTTTCCGTTCTGGTTGCCAACCTATCGACGCAATGTACAAATTAGTTTTGTCTGTCTTAAAACTGATTATATGTGATTCTATTAAAATGTATAGGGCGTCGATCGGGCTGTTCTGTTCCGAAGTAGTACTTTTCCTCTACATCAGTATTCTTACTGTTGTTACTTATGTTTCAGAATACCAAATTACGTGTACTACCTACAGTACAACTGTAGTGAGGACGCTGGTTGAATTGTTATGTCACTTCTACTTTTATAGTATCAACTTTCCTTTTCTTTTGGTAGTTCTACTTCTTAGTGGTGATACTGAGATGAACCCTGGTCACAACTACTTTGATTTAATCATTCTTCATTTAAATATTTAAATATTTAAAGAGTAACAGGGACAAATTATGTAAACTTGATAGTATTACTACCAATTCTTATACTTAGTGTTTCACAGGATATACACTTAGACGTACTAGTTTGAATTTTGTAATTTTCCGTAATGATAGAAATGCCCATGGAGGCGGGGTCCTTGTATACTTCTCTGACACATGACAAGCAGTAAGATAACCTGAACCGGTATCTGGGCTGATGTACAGTATCATTATAAATGTATAAGGTTTGCTATTCTATCGATCGCCCAATTTTAATAATGACTTTTATCGAAATATAGAATGGCCTTTTGAATCTGTATGTGATTTAAGTTCAGAAATAATTGTTCTTGGTGGTTTTAATATTGACCTCAATCGTCCTAATTAGCATTTTGAAACTCTAGTTTTAAATCATGACCTTCGTAACATTATTTTAGACCCTACCCGTGTTACACCTACCTCAGCCTCACTACTGGATCCTATTTGTATTTCCTACAACATTAAATGTCTCGACAGTGGTGTGTTTGGGATAAATAATACGATAAGTGATCATCAGACAACAGATTTGTGTATGTCATTCTTATAGAATTGCAAACGTGTATAAGACACATTTGGAATTACGGGAGAGCAGATTTTGATCTTTTTAATAATTCGATAAACAATGTTAATTGGCGTGAAATCATTTTGTTTACCTTGTCCATTGTTTATGCTACGGAAAACTTTACAATTTCCGGATTGAGTACTTGTTTGTGTTAAAATTATGAAGTGACTATACGTCCAACAGAGAAACCGTTGTTTAACACAACATTACATAAGCATTGACAAATTCGTGAAGGATTGAGAAAAATGCTCTTTATAAAGAAATCATTACCAGTTAAAAAATATAGCAAAAACTCAAAAGTGAACAATCTGAAAAAAACAAGCAAAGTTGCACTTTTACACTAATCTTGTGTCAAACGTTGATAGATCTAGGGATTTCTAGGAAATCTAACCCTCGATTTTTCTGGAAAATACATAATAAATTTATATCAACTCCACAACACAATACTTCTCCTCTTAATTATGTCGATTCTGGTGTTCTGAAAGTAGATTACAGTGATCAAGGGAAAGCTGAAGTACTTACCGACCATTTTTCTACGATTTCTAGCATTGACGATTCTAATGTAACCTCACTTGACCTTTAAATGTTGGTATCACGTGATGTGTTTAATCATTGTGTATTATGATGTTGGGAGAGGTCCTAATACGTTATAAGAACTATTTATCAATAAAATATGTTTGGATAAGTAAACAGTATCAAAGACACAATGTATTGATGACCACTTTCAGGACTAAATCACAAAAGACAGATATGACTAAAACAAGCTTTCAAAATTCAGCAAAATATATTTCTTGACTTCTCCAAAAGGAGGAAATAGGCGATTTATTTGGTATTTCAATCTATGTGATTTATAAGCTTTTTCATTGAGACGAAATAAAACAAAAACACCCACTAAAACAACAAACAACTAAGGAACAATTCATAAATAGAAGAAACAGAAGGTGAAGAAGGAGGAGGAGAAGGAGGAGGAGGAGGAGGAGAAGCGGTACATTTATAGACTAATTATTGTGCGCCGATTATAATCTAGATCAGTAAATAAGTATCTATTTAACACACTTTAGATATTAAGATGTTGTTTATCTATGATTAACTGTAACTATTTGTAATGATTTTATTATAAATAAGCAGTACGTCAAAACGGGGGAACACGTTCAATTCCCGCACCGCGGAATTTTTTTTATTTCCCCTGGTTTTCCGGTTTTTCCGCAAAATGTGACTGTCCGAACCAACGAGAGTGACTGGCATAAGATAAGAAAAAAATGATTCACAGTCATTCTCAAATGAATTCAGCCTGTCTGTCCTAGAACTAAGACCTATACATTATCCCTCACGAAGTCATGTTTCTATTTGAAATTGTATTGCGTCAAGCCGTCATTACAAATCACTGAAAAAGCAGAAGTACATTTTATAAACTAATCAAGAAATCGACCCCGGTGATGACTGGTACTACTGTGATGATGCATTCCAGAATTAGCAAAAGAAATTGAAGAAGTGCAATTACTTAAGATTGCAATGTAGATAACGAAATAAGTATATTATATTCTTTTTATAGTTCACCTTTGTTTTATGATAAACATTACCTTTCGAATCATGTATTATTTGGTTTACACTTTGCTATTATTTAGATTTATACAAGTTTTATTGCATAATAATATATAAATAGATCGGACGTAAGTTTCAATATCCTCGCTGTAATACACGCATAAATATACAGAATAGCGATGACCTTAAAATGGCCAGTACATGATATATTTTACAAGGTTTTAGAAATTTTAGGGACAGAGGAAGAAACATAAAAGGGAGTCCGAGATAAAAAAAAACGAAATGTTTAGGAGACAACAACTAGGTACTAGCATTAAAGTCCTAAACATGCTCACAAATAGCTTTATTCGATTTTATATCTAAAGAACTATCACCATACAAAAGGATTTCATATGTAATATTTGAATACGATATTTAATGTCTAAACCTTTTATTGCTTTGAACATTATATATTAGTCGTTGAGAGTGTTTTAATGTACACCTATACATAAGTATATAAATGCTCTATACAGCCGTGTTGATCGTTTGATGTCTTGACATGCGCATCGTGGACTGGTATTTTTATATCTGGTAATTTTTTAAACGCAGGTTATATTTTTACTGAAAACACCTTGCACAGGAAGCACTATTAGAATATTTGGCAAAATGGGAGTATATTCCTGTACGAACGTTCGCACATCCCTTGTAACTCGTTACTAAGTGGTGCTCGCCGTTAACTTCTTCGTCGTGTCATGTAATATTTCTATATGTTGATTTACTTTTTTATACGAGAAAAATGTCAACTAAATCCCAGTTGATCTAAAAATTGGTACGATAGACTAGGTGTTAGGAAGTGAAGTGACCTCGCTCACCATAATCCATCTTGTGAGTCTGTCTCAAGGCCATCCTGTCGTCGAATCTGTCGCGTCCGTCGCACATATCTTATCTGAGCTATCCTTTTTGTATAAAGAGCAGATTTGTAGAGCATGAAGTTTGAACAACTTTAGTTATAATAGTCATTTGTTTACATCTCTGACAAATTTACATCGCTTCCGTTAATACAAATGTGTGTCGTTTTAAGCCCATGTCTCTCAATACCATTTTTAATATCATTACAACCAGATAGTCTGTCCTACATGACCATATCAAACAAGGAAAGAATCGTTATTTTATGATAACCTACTACCGCCACAATATGAGAGAACAAAATTAAACGCAACTTTTGATTACATGTAATAAAATTGCCTTTTTAGGGTTTCCTCTAATTGAAAAATATAAAAACTAGTCACGATATTTTAATTTTAAAAAAAATTCAGCAAAAATAATTAACACAGAACAAGAAAACAGGGTTTTTGCAGTGTAAATAAACAGAAAACGAAAATATTTCCTTTTACTTTTAGAACAAAACAATTGAGCCGAGTATCATTAATATACTTGGTATGTATGTAAGTGGTGTTATGTGTACAGGTACCTATTAACAGATCTTTGATCACGAAAGACTAATGTAGCCAGTATTACTTATATATATAACAATGCCCGTATTGTACTGTTGTACTTTAACTAAGCTTAAACAAGCTTTGGCCCGATGACTGATACAGTTGACAGCAAGACGTGTACTGTGTGATCCGTGCGAGCTGTTCGGGATGAGGAAGAGCGGCTGATACAGAGGCTAGGAGAGGCATATTGATACTTGACTGCAGGTATATGTATATAGCACTGTGTTGTATTCCGAGCAGGATTATAACCCAACCTCTCCAAGCTGTGTGGTCTCCCAACCTGTGACTAAGTAACCTACACTGTGACGAATTTCACTGTTTCACCCTAAGTCGGACACTTACGTGTAGTGCCTTTCTGTTCATTGTTTTTTCACTGATCTCCAAGTCAAGCTTGAACATCAGGAACATCACTGTACAGCTCGGAACTTATCGATATCAGCAGAATACCCTCAGGAACCCAATACAAAACAAAGGACCTAGCCGAACTACCCAACAATTTGGGACGACATCCCTGACTTCTACAGAAAATGGCAGACTCGGCTATGGATGGCTGTGACGGGAAAAACATTGTAGTTTTAGCTGTGGACACCAGTGAACATTCGGAATGGGCATTTGATTGTAAGTAAACTGTTGACATCACATTTATATATATATCTACTTAAAGACTTCACAACGTAGTTATGCATTTCTACCCCTCTAACTGTATCACGTGGTTATGTTTATCTACCCCTCAGTATGGATCATGTGTTATGTATATCTACCCACCAGTTTGTATCACGTGGATATGTTTATCTACCCCTTAGTCTGTATCACATGGTTATGTATATCTATCCCTCAGTCTGTATCACGTGTATATGTATATCTACCCATCAGTCTGTATCACGTGGTTATATATATCTACACATCAGTCTGTATCACGTGGTTATTTATATCTACCCATCAGTCTGTATCACGTGGTTATGTATATCTACACACCAGTCTGTATCACGTGGTTATTTATATCTACCCTACGTCTGTCACTTAGTGGAGTTTATTTACTCATTAGTCACTATCACGTGTTTATGTATACTGGTTAACTCTCCCTACAATAAGTGTTGTTTCCAAAAGTCGTTTATCCAGTCGGTCTGTATTATATCCATGTATTTCGTTTCCTTAGGATTAGTGTGGATACACGCCTAGGTTATTAATCTATCCTTTACACAAATATGTGTATAATAACGTGTATGATGAAGGTCTACCCGTAGTATTCTGTCCATAGCTCTGTCTATGTGTCACATTATATATTTTGTCACTAAATGATAGATAGTACATGGTATGTATACATGTAGGAGTTGTTCTGTACGGTAATCAGGTTGTAGTATCCCCACGGTATAATGTCACGTGATCAGTGGTTGTGCTTTCACGAGGATTACATGTTATATATCAGTCATGCCCAGTACAGACACATGACATGATTATGAAATGTGTCACAATAAGATGGTCAGCAAGGACAAAGCATCAGCCATGCGTAGCGACACGCGCAATTACACGCGTACACTTGTCACACACGTCGCTACAAACCTGCAATACCATAGCCTTTAAAGTATTGAATAATATGAGGGTTCTGGTCATTTCGTCTTTAAAAGGGTGATGTCGGTTTGTATTGAACGACACAAATCGTTATATCTCGTGATAACTTAGGTATTGAGAACCAGGCGTATGATGATTGTGACTCCTTCAGTCTTTCTTCCTCCAAACATCTTCAGGCTTTACAAATGAACCTAATTACACAACATGATCAATAACCACTCCATTTTGCTTCCGTTAAAAGCAATCCTCCTCAAATCATATCGATTGTCTTTGTGACAATAACAGCTTAGTTTGTCCGCCTCCATGTTTTATGGCCAACGGCAGTTTGGTGATGCTGGTAGAGGACCGCCGTTCATTTGGTATACCTCTGTACAATATATGTAGATATTATATCAGTCCAGGCACTACTTATCTACATCGTACAGATAGGTAGACTCACTATATCGTAATTAATGGACAACATATGTAAAAGCTATTCATTCAGGTGAGTGGTTCCATCCCAGGAATCTCAGTTCAGAATGGACGTATCAACATTACCAATCACCAATCATATAGCTTCACTACGCTGTTGATTTTCGATGCCAGTGGGGCTGGTTTAATATTGTTTGTATTATTTATGAAGCTAAGTTCAATTGAATACATTCAAGCTGATGACGAAAATCGGTATCATATATCGTATGCAGACAAAGGGAGCCCTTTCTATCACACAGGGAGCCCTTTCTATCTAAAATCGTGTAGCATAATTACAGCTGATGGAAAGGTAGAAACAAACTACAAGATTTCCCATTCATATCCTCTTGTACCGGAACACCCATTGGCCGACTGGAAGTTATTTTAGTTCCTACACGGAGTACACAAACATCAGGTCTTCATCGTCGCCATATTTGTTCGTTTGGTTTATTTGAGTGTATAATAGATAGTCTCAAGCAGAAGCCATTTTTTCGCAGCCACCTGCGAGTGAAAATCTTCAACACGTCAATATAGCGTCAGATAATCTTCCAGAGATCACAGAGAATATATATAAGCTTGCTTACATCGGTTATTCGTACTAACGTATCAGTACTGATAACCATTCTTATCTCCAGCATCTAAATGCCATAATTATCATCTGAGTAAGTGATGAATAGTAAATTAATAATCTTCCACTTTTTTCAATTTGTTCATGGTGTTTGTGACTGTGACTAAAGTTTTAATTTCTATGTCTTTGATTCAGTAACCTCTGTGTCGACGGCTCAAACGACGAGCAGTTATGCTGACTGTAGCATTTTATCAGTTTAATATTCGACTATGTATTCATACGAGGATGTCTCGGTGGAAAAAATCACCTATTTCTTGTTTACTAGTTAACTTGGAGATTTCTTGTATTATGCTGGTCAAATGATGAACTTTCATTATGCACGGGGTTAGATATATGATATAGGGGTAATCTAGGAATACCAGGATGATTGTGAAAACCTAAATTAATTCGTTCATACCCTGCGTACCAAACCTGAGCAAAATCATTAATGGTATGCTGATGTAGTCCCAAATCTCCACCTAAAATAATGTAATTCCAAAGCTTATGGACGATACGATGGTCTTTTTTAAATTTTACACCGTAATTACAATATCACTACAGCCGAGTTGTTATAGTGGATAATCCGTCTCTCCGAATAAATCCTATCTTTGATGACACACCGAGATGAAAGTTGCAGGCAGATGTAAATTTACTTGTCAGTTTCAGAATTTATGGATAATTCATCAATAGTTGTATTAGCTCTCCATATGAATCCCACAGATTATGTTTGTTATGTATATAGATATATACTGCAATCCATCACCAGTGTCGTGTACTCTATATTGATCTTTCGGGAGGCCTAACAGTGCCTGCAGCACTAAAGATCTTAGATAAGTACAAATAATCATTTCTCCTTTCCCGACTTGAAGTCCTTAGTGAGGGTCCTGTAAGTGTCCTTTACTGATTGGGAGCTGTCTTTACTACAAGATAAATCATTATAAATGGTTGCCTCATGTGAGAGGTTCAAGCAATTACTCTAGTGAAAGAAATTTTGGTATCTTGAGTAGAAAATCGTATCCTCTAGAGTAACTGGTTAAAAGTTGGGGACATTCATGGCTGACAGTACGTTACATCGCATTGTTTACTGCAATTATTGGATGGTTTCACTGAGGGAAATTTCTTTTTTTTGTCTGAAAGACTATGATTTAATGGTTACGCTGGATGATAATTCGACTACGTTGTTAGACATTGTAGAGGAACATTCGGCAGCTAGATTCATTAAAAAGTTAGAGCAATGTCTTACAACGATTAGTAAGACAAATTCTGGTGACTATTTCGTATCGATAACTCATGGCGGCAAGGATTTTAGAGGCGAAGTCTTAAATTTGAAGAAAACCGAGTTATTCCTATAAAATCCACAGCATGTCTAATGACAATGAGTTGATGTCGGTCGGTTAGCGATATTCGATACTCTTGGAAAGGTAACAATTTATATGCGATGACATTCGACCAAAATTCTAAGTTCGTGCTGCTAATTATATTCTCCTTAGAATCTTGTCCACTGTAGGTTTGAGTAAAATTGTACACAATAACTACTTTGGCAAAACTGACCAGCATTTGGTCTGTATATATCGATCGTTAGGTTTGTGTATCGGACTGTGAGAGATGCTTTTCCAGGTTAACACTCTGTTTATCGTCACTCGGCACCAGAAGATACAAACAAACTTAACAGCTATATAATCAATCTGTTTAACGTTCCTTGTAGCACTTCACAGCCCAACAGAAATTCACGACCATGGACGTCGATCTGCAGCCTGCCATAATTACCGATTATTACTCGTGCACAAGTGGCTGGCATGTGCATATGGATCAGGCCCATAGAGTATTTGTTTTATTCATCATAACATAACTTCCATGTCTTTATACTCAAGAGAAGCAACATTGAGCAATTGAAAGCCAGCGTCCGGCGCAAGTTGTATTTATATGAACGAAGGGCACAGGTGATCGAGACTGTTATAAAATACAACATTACTCGACGGTGTGACATTCACCTTGGACTCGTATTTCCGTTCACGAGCACGACTAATGACGTCAGAAACTTTCTCCCGAGATAAAACACACATTGATACCTAATCACCACGAACAATAGACCTCGGCCGTTCAAAGACCGGTTAAGGAGAACCAGTGATTAGTGATAATTTTCAAATCTAAAGTAGACGAAATTTGGTGGCATTCTTTATCGTTCACAGCTCTAGGTTTGTTTAGACAAGTCAGATTGATATATAAGAGAGTTAATTTGGCCTTTCAAACTTTTGACTAACCGTTGGTTAACTCTAAATGGCCTTTGAACGACAGGGTCCAGATGACGTCAGCTACATCATGGTTACAGTACACGTATAAACGTCATACAGGTACCGCGATAAAGCTAACCCTAACCTCAATACAAGATTACTTCTAAAGTACGATTACACGATATAATTTTAGGCCTGACGTTCGTATCGTCTTCATTTTGATGGTATGCGATCCTGTTGGAAGTTAGTCGTTAGGAGCTGTGATTGGTTCCCAGTTAACCTCACGGAAAACAATCACGTGTGATGCATTTTGTTGTCATTGGATGATTACAATATGGGGTTTCGTTTTAGAGGATTTCCATAAAGCAATGTCCACGAATGAGTCTCTGTCAAGAGTGGTTCTATAGTGTCATCACAATGAAATGTTGCAATCAGAACACTGAAGGATCGGACTGGGACCCCCGGAACACTATAGGGTGGGACTAGAACCCCACCTGGTCACGTTATATAACGAACATAGGTTAACCAGTCCTTGCTACAATGTACGTTTCAGCCCAAATGATGGGGAGGCTGTATAAATTATTCCCTTGTAGAATCGGGATGCTAGAAATGGTGTGTTGGTAGATTTATTTACAGACCGTGTAATAAAATTTAACCTTGACCCCAGTTTTCGACAGATAAACCCCAGGAACACGATATAACATCGCCAGCTACACCAGATCGCATTGATAATGCTAAAACGATACAAAACCTTTACTATTTGCTGAAATCTTTTATTCCGTGGTATCATCGCTTCCTTTTCTTTTTGATATCACTTATAAATATTTTTTCTGAACGACGCCTTCACTCCTATTCATACACGTATATCAACCAAACTGCGAGCATATGGCATCAGCGCTCATACAGCCGAAATCTACGTGTAAGTAGGATATGACAGGTATTGATAACATGTATATCACATATGAAGATAAGTCCAAGGCAAGTGTCGATCGACGTGAATACGTACAGGTATCTCTTGGTAGTAGGTAGAAATACACAAAAGACACACCCTCTCAAGACAGTGATGCAACTGGTCAGCTGCAATAATCGATATGCCCTATAGATGGTATGAATCACACAATGTATTTCCAATTCTGTATCAGTGAAAATTCGGGTCTTCGTCCATCCGTCAGACTGTATCCTATTCGCACTTGTGATTGACAGATGCATCATGACTCCAGAACAATGCCACGTGGTTCCGTATAAAGTTACAAGTTTTAATGTTTATCTTTACCAACTCCATTATTTGATTTATCATGAACATTGTGATCTCGCAGGGTTACTTCCCTTAGGTCCACTCTAAAATGATCATGACTAAACAGTGGGTGTCTTTGGCCTTTGCTTTCCATCTTTATCCCATTATTTTCCTGTACGTGTTAAATGCATTGTTTTCATGAAAATCGCTCTAGTGTACGATAACAATCAAGAACGTGTTCGTTGTTTTCATCCAAACACACCTATGTCATAGACAGTCAGAGACATGTTACAGACGACAAAACGGTAGTCTTATTGGTGTAAATGTTTCCTTAATCACCAAAATACGGAATATATTAACGGCGACGTAATATTGAAACAGGAAACAGGCGTGACTAATTTCCCATTATCACCCAGATTATATATCAGATGTAAGTGATGCTTTGTGTATGTATTCCAGACTGGTCGATAGTCAGTATGCTGTGCAGTCAGGGAAATGATCTACATTTACAAATCATTATGGTTTCCAAATCCTTCACTTTCCAGTCTGATGTCCGGATCATATGTCAGGATGATGACGTGGGGTTCTCGTTCGTCACGTGTTGGATCACACGGTTGAGCGCGTCAGCTGACCAACTATGTTGTATTAATGCCCCTATAGTGCCCATTTCTACTGTCGTACTTAAATTAACACGACCTAGAGATTTACTAAGGTATTGAACTGTTTTTTTATGGCAAGTATGGTCGTTTCTAACACATGATGGCGTGTGACATTTATAGGGACCATAAATGAAATAACAAGTTAGTCTGATGTTGATTCATACATTTACGTTGCTGAACGTTTGTCGATGCTTTTGTCCGAATGCTTGTCTTTTTCTGAAAATAGAAGAATACAATTACATAAGAATAAATACAGCGAAAAATATCGTTATATAAACAAAAATGATACCAATATGTCAACACAATCTTAACTATTACACTCATGATATGTATGTGGAGATGAAAACCAGATGTTCATGAAGGTTTAGCGTTTTCTGTTTTACCGAACCTGACCAAAACTGCCATGTAAATCTTAAAAAAACCTAAAAATGATGTCACGTTCCCGAATGAGAATAATTTTAATTACAACAAAATCATCAGGCATAACAACACGCATCAAATACGTCCAATCTTATAACGCACAAATAAATAAATAGAATTTCCTTATGATACCATTATAATTCCCTAAAATCGTTATCTACCTAATTTTTCTCGAAACTCTGTGATGCGAGTTATTCTGTCGATTGGCGAGGCGACTGTTGTGCAAAAAAATGTAATATTTGTAAAAAGCCCATGAATAGTTAATCAAATGCGACATTTAAAAACCATACTGTGGTACATGTAGCTATGAGAAGCCGGAATGTTGTTATAGAGAAATTAATGTCTATCACCCTATCATGAAGCAGTGAGCACGATTCGCAAAGTTTAATAAAAGGCTTTATTAAAACTCGGTGAAAGTTTTTAACCGTTTCAAGCCATGTAGGAATCGTTTGTTTCAGTGTTCGAATGCTGTATTCACAGTCCATAACTACCATATCTAGGTCAACAGATACACCGTATTTTTCGCTATCTCTTGTTAACGATTCACCAATAATATAACCAGTTCCGAGATTTTGTTGTTGGTGGGCACGTGCTTCCGATGTTTTTTCCACGGTAGTTACACTACACACCGCGTCTTTTATCGCCGTACGCAGCTAGAAGTGAAGCTGCCAGGTCAATAGGGAACTCCTTTCAGATCTAAAGAAACCAGTTGCCATGTGACACAAACACATCTGTCTACACACATTCCCTATGTAATCTTGTCATATGATTTTCTCAGACAGAAAAGCGCGGGCAACACTCACGTTCTTTACGTAACATTACAGAGAAACGTCTACAAATTTATCTTGTCCTACGAAACCCAGATCGTGTTTGGAAATGAGCGATGAAAAAATCAAGTACGTTGTATCGCGATAACATGGTTTGGCTGTATTTTGTATCGAGGCATAAGCTAAAACATGGTCTATTAATATTCTTTTGTAAAATGGTACACACCGATATATGGTCTGCTAACGTAAGTCTAGACATATTATATTTTGCGTTTGGTCGTTTGTTATTACTTCTATATGTCTGTTCAGTTCAAAGACAGATGCTTGTCGACTTGTCGCAGGAACCATTATAGCTGTATCAATATATATCCTATGTACAAAGAGGCTAACAGAGAAGCATGATGGTTTCTGCGCCGTTATTGTGATATTTCAGTGCATTGTGCTTAGTCGTCTTAATTTCTGTCTGAAAGGATGTGGGTTCGATTCCTGTACCGGATCCAGATAAGATGATGCACATTAGTCGTGTAGATCTGGGAACATATACTTTTTTCCTGAACGGAACTAGGATCTGGTTCCAAGCTCTGGATTTGAGTTTGAAAGAACACTTCCATCTGTAAAAGCTATGGTTGTCTTCTGTGTGAAAAGTTATGGGTTCATTTCCTGTCCTGAATTAAGATGAGATCATGCGCGTTGGAATTTCCGTTTTGCCAATATATGCGTTTTTCTTAAAAGGAGTAGGGTCTGATTCCTAGTTCCCATTTAGCCAAGACGGAACTAGGAACAAACATCAGACTATCATTTCCATGAAAATCACCAAAATAATTTCTAAAGTGACATGAAGTTTGACGTGTTTGATACTTGTTTGTACAATGTATGTTTTATGTTTGAACAAAGTCTGCCACGGTTTGATTTTTGAGAACGTTATATTCCTGTAGTTGACCTGTTCTAGTGAGTGGAATTTTATACTCATCTATAAAAAATAGTTTATATAATCATCGATAATGTTTTGTTATTTCATTTTGTTGAATTATTTTTGGGTTATATTTCATCATTGGTACATCAATCTTCTGTTTTAATTTGATTTCACGTCCTTACTTGTAATTAGTCACGTATGTAGTAAATAGAACAATAGATAACGATATATAATAATCATCTCAGGAACTCGCCTCTCTTCTGTAGCCATACAGTTTGTTTTAGACTATTAGATATGACGGTGATTTATGTCCTTACAATGGAGAGTTAATGCTGGGAATCCTTATTGATATTACAGCATTTTTGGAAAACGACCTTATCAAGAGGAACATTTGTTTAAAGTAGAAAATGTAAGGAAAGAGAACAAAACAAACGACGACGGATTAACGAAGCCTTGTCGATTCCGCCACTGTATCCTCCGTGTATCAGCGTAAAACGTCCAAACAACATGGATGTCCATCATTCCTTTCTTCGACATGCCGTCAAAGCAGATTCTGAAATAATGATATCAAGGGCAAAAGTAATTACTTCGAATATCAATACAATTCTCAGGTTGCATTTTTGCCAGCAAAAGTAAACTTAATCGGATTGCATGCCTGTAAGTCTATCCGAATGAGCATGCATCAGGAGTACCTACAGCTGTACATGCACTTAGTACATGCACGCAAACATTTGGTCACGTGCCACACAGCATAATTATGAAAGGAGTGTCCACGTGTTTGACGATGTGTACCAGTCTTTGTCTCTGTCCATGTTGGTTTGTGGATCCGAATACGGAATTCATTGCAAAATTGTGTTCCAAAATGATTGCGTGAAGGTTTTTAGGGAGGATTTGAAAAACCATATCTAGGTTTCGTGGCGCGGGGACTTGTGTTGTTCTTGAGATAAGTATCTTGTCATGTATAAGTTCATTTATGTTTCTTCATATCAATCGGATGACGGTCGAACACATCTGACCTATTTGATTTAGACGTTACAACCATCAGAGCTCAGAAGCGATTGTTGTCATTTTGGCGCATTGTTTAATGGAGCTGCTCATTACGAACTTCTTGTGTCGCACGTTTACAGCATGGATAGTATACCATCTTGTGTTTTCAGTTGATACAGGTAGTTTCACATCTTTGGGCATTAAGAAATGGTATGCATGTATTACCAAATACACTGAGAAATAGATATGTCTGGTTCTATGGTAGCGATATTCCCATCACACTGATATCACATTACTTATGTCCTACAAACATTCTCATCAGTGTTGAAGAAAGGTTGTTTGTTGTGCTCGAGAAAACTTAATTAGCCTTTATGCAGTGCTATTATATTTTGTTGAAAACGAACAGTTACTAACCGTGAACTAATGAAATAACACAGACAAATCTCCTTGTGGTAGACCTTCGTTATTGACCTGACATAGCCAATCAGTTTACACACAGTGCGACCATATCATGGAGTTTCTGGTGTAACAGTCCATTAAGACGCCGTTGTTTCAGCACCCGCTGCTGGAGTTGAAAACGAACAGGTCTGGTAGAAGAAGCCGATAATTAACAGTAAAGCCATCACACGAGTTACTTTAATAAACACGTCATTTGACAGAAGTAATTATCTGTGTGGAAGCGAGGTACTTTACTTCCCGTGTGCCATACTTGTTCATTTAAAGTTGAATTTAGTGTAAATCTGCTAAACCTGCTATCGTTACTACTTCGAGTCCACTCTGCGGAACATTTTCTATATGTAGGTTTCTGACTTTTTGAGCACGTGTAGAAATACATACACTGTAATTGGCACTATACAACTCGCACGCACCTGTTCAGTAAATCAAAAATGCATTTCTCTCTCTCCCCCCCCCCTATCTTTCGGTCTTATTTACAACAACTTTATCTGTGATCAGTCAATTCAATATAAAATGTCACCATGTACAGAATTTAAATAACTATACTACAATTAAAAACTATATTAAATAGACAATTAGATGTTCAGGAGAAAACCAAGGGCAACCAATGGTTTGGTGCAAAAAAACCCAACAAAACAAAAACAAGCAAATACCGACATGGCAACATAATCGTAATTCAAACTCGAGTTCCATAACACAAGTTCAAAATATGAACAAAAGAAAGATTTACACGGAGAAAAGTGCAAGGAGAATAAGACCAGGTGTTCCGACGACACCTGTCATGTAAACCTTGGTCAACACAAGTAAGTGATGTCACGTTCTCAAACGAAAACAAGGTATTCATTAACAGAAACAACAGGCATCAAATACGTCCAGCTTCATGTCGCACAGAGATATATAATATTTCTCAGTGAGATCACTATATCAACCATAAAACTTCCCCATAATTTTCATCAACCTGCATCTTTTGAAAACATGTATTTGTCAGTAAGTTGACGAATTCTTGCGGGTTTTTGAATTTCGAATTAACTCTGACATGTAAATACCATAGGCTGGCGATGCAGTGATATTGCTATCCAGAAATGTAAAATTCACAATAGGGAAATGGATATCATCACGTTTATCATATAGCTTGATTGAATGCTGTCGATGTTGGTTTCGTTGTTGTAAAAAATCGAGATAAACAGCTGATGCAGAAGAGTTTTTTTTCTTTTTTTTTCTTTTTCTTTTTAGTTTTATTTTTTATTTCCAGTTCTGGTGGATATAAACAATGGAGGAAGTCAATAAATTTCTTGTTAATTAAAGACAAGACGTCATCAATATATGTGAAATGAAATTAAACTACTTCGCAAGGTCTTTGATAGGCTTTTCAGTAAATTCAGTCAGCCAACAGAGGGGGCAGATGGTTCCTATAGGTATGCCAATAGTCTGTTGGAAGAACTTGCTGCCAAACCCGACGAAGATATTGTCAACCAGAAACACTTTTCGTTCTCCATATATTTCTTCTTTGATTTGGATGTAATTTTTACACAATACGCTTCAGTAAAGTTCACAAGCAAACACTTATACCGCCGTTCACTTTTGTTTGGAAAGGAAAAGCTGTCATAACATACAGGGTGGAAAATTCAAATGTTATTATAGAAGAACTGTTTTTAGAAGAGGGTGTTGAAGATTGGTCAAAAGCTTTTTGGAGTTCTTCAAAATCAGAATACAATTAATTCCACTTCTTGAGTAAACAGTAACACAATAAGACTGTAACCTTGATTCGATAGTACTTAGAATGGTGGTTAGTAGTTTAAACAAAGGCTTGGTTGAACAGTTGGACGAGTCAGCTATGAAACGTTGTTTATATAGATTCTTGTAAAGTTTAGGGATCCAGCATGAACGGGGAGGTCCGTGTCCTTATCTTTAATAGGCGATCTAAATTTTAATATCGAAGCATGTTTAGCTAGTATTTCGTCTATTGAAAGATTGCATAATGTATAGATGTGTCGTCCCTCGTTATCAAGCAAGCCCAGTTCTTTTTGCATACAGGAAATGTAACAATGTTTGCAGACAAGGATCCAATTATTGGACGCCATATCTGTAGGTACAATAACATACCTGTCATGTAAATCTGGAAGTGTGAATTCAACATTAGGATCGGCGAAAGCTGACCTGTGTTTTGTTTTCATTTTCCTTTCCAAGCTGCAAATTCTTTTATGATAGCTACTGGTTCAGTGAACCATTGGTTCTGAGCAAAACTGTAACAATCACGATTTTTATATAACAGCCACAATTTTCGTGTGAAGCTATGTTGACAACAAGTTTCATTTAAAACTACGACAACATCAAGTTTTGAATAAAACTATGACAACATAAAGTTTTGTATAAAACTACGACAACATTAAGTTTTGTATAAAACTATGTAAACCAAATGCTGTATAGAACACTCTTTTGAATATTAATGGTAATCGGTGATTAATGTTTCATTGAGCTGAGGAATAATTCTATTTTGATGCATTCAACCTTCAAAATGAAATATTTGAACACCATATTTGTTATCTAGTCAGTGGGTACAGACATTCTACAAATGTTTTTTTTTTTTTTTTTTTGACGATCTATCGACTATTGACTTAATATTGGACTTAATGTTGGTACAGGGTTTGGCCGTGTCGGTTATACACATTATGTATGGGCGGAGACAGCTAGATTGCAAGCAGTTTCTATGAGATCGAAAGAGATAGAAAAAAAAAAACTAATAAATCCAAGTGCGTACTATTGATTTTGATAGAAAAGCGAAAATCTTATCAAATGTGACCAGCAATCAATAAATTCTCCGTGAAATAAATAAAATTCCCGGTAAAGGGTTTTTGGATGAGTCTAAGTTACCATTCTTCTCCAACGGTGTAGTGTTTGAAGTCAAGTTTAGGGAAATGGTATTCTCTCGTTGAGTGGTGGATATCGAAAATTCCCATTTCATGAGGAAATGGGTAGAGCCAATTAAAAAAATAGATTTAATCAAATTATTGCTATGTCCCGCACTCTGAAATCATGACTATTTTTCCAATTTCAGTCTTTGAATAGCTTATAACGCTTTTGGAAACAACATTTCTTAATAGCTAGATTAAAACTTTAAACAAAATGATTGCTTTGCATGCGGTTGAAAAGTATATGTACTCATGACTCTCTTGGCTCTCAATGTTTGCTGTAGCACGCACATCGTCTAGCACTGTGTGTTTTATTCCAATCATCATCAACTTAGAATAATTCACTTTGTATGTCCGTAGTAACCTAGGACCTACTCGGCTTGTTTTTGACATCCGGTCATTTCCTCGTCTGACCAGTCGATTAGGCATTGGTATTGACTTAAAGTCGTTGTTGATTTATTGTTAAAGGTTACGGGCTGTAGCCAATTAACTGACCACGTCGCGTCTGACCCGTCCAATATATCACTTATAAATTAATACAGAGGCGATCATACGTCGTAATTATTTGGAGAAAGACTACGTGAAGTTATCAATAAAAAGTGCCTTTGTACTTAAGATGAAAATGAAGAAAGATATCAAATTTCTGGTTGACAATATTTTCGTCGGGTTTGCTGGTAACATCTTCAAACAGAATGTTGCATATGCATTAGAACAATCCGTGCTGATCCGCTCTTCGATGACTTCTTGGTTCACTAATAACTTCCTTTTACCTCAAAGTATGTTTACATATCACTGTTGGTTCTATATCGATGTGCTTGTGTCCAATATGACGCTGTTGTGAAGATATGGATAGCCAACAGATAAGCTCACAACACAGGGTTTCCAGAGATGCAGACTGATTAATCAGGAGTTTTACGGTCGTTGCAATGATCTCATTGCGAAATATGTTATTTCCGTACGATGTTCGACGTATTAAATGTTGTTAAAAGTCTTGTTGTTAACGGGAAAAGTAAAATTATTTACTTGCATTGAGCAAAATTTTCGTGGTGGACGTCATCGTTGAAACAGAAGACGCTTACTATTCCAGAACACCTTGTCTTAATCTCGGGCATTTTTCAGACGTCTCAGTGCTGATCTCTTTTGTTGACATTTCGGTATTTTCTTACTTTCTTGTGTTTTTCTCACTTTGGTGTGGCACCGAGCAGTATTGTGTTACATACTTTATATATTATGCTTCATGCTATTGTATAACACACTCTTCCCGAAACTGTCGCATGACGCTGCCTTTACAAAGTTGTCGCATTGCGCTCTTTCAAAATTGGCATTATATGTGCCCTTCGGAAAGTGGTCATAGAATGTTGTCTACACCATAGTGTCGTTTGATAGTCATTTGGGTAATGTTGATGTGTGATACGCATTGGATACCTGCTTTACTGAGGTGGCGGTTGACATTTTCTTCGTCAAGCTGTCGAATAACATTCTCTCCCATAAGCATGCACATGGGTTCGCGTTAATTGTATATGCACGCAAGGGTCTGACTTCACTGTAGAAATAAATGCGTAAAACCGCTCGACATTAGTGCACAGTCCCAAACATTTTCTATCGAATGATTTATTAACAGCCAGTACTGCAGTTTTTCATCGTCATGTTTTGTTAACCGAAATAAATGTTTTGTGGTAATGCAAATGCACTTAGCGTAAAATCTTTGTATTGTGCACACTCAAAAAAGGCAATTTTAGAAAATATTTATATGTTTCGCATATTTGTGTGGGTTTTTATTCTCCGGACATACAATTTGGATCAATTCTTGGGCGCGGAAGCTGCAAGTTTTACTAAAGGAAATTATGCCTTGAAGCCAAAAAAAAAACCTGGGAAAAAAAACAAAGAAAATACCGATATATTAAGACAATGATAACCCGAACACCTAGAATTAACTATGACCAAAAGAAAGAAAGAGACTTCTGAAACAATACAAAGGGAATGAGACCGGTGTCTCGGAAGGATAGGCCCCTTGTTAATCATCGCAGGCACCTGCCCTGTAAATACTGGTAAATACAAGTATTATGTTTCTTAATGAGAACAAGATAAGCAACAACAGAACTGACGAACATTAAACACGTCTATCTCCTTATTGTACAAAGGTCATGATGACGGCCGTAAAACGGAAACCCTTGGTTGTGAGTTTGTCAGTCAGTTTCCGACATCTTGCACAAAAACCGTGATACTGGAAACAACTCTTAGGTTATCGACTAACATGTAAACACGATAAGCTGGGGATGCAGAAATATTGAATTCAGCAATGAAAATTTTACAGCTTATCAAGCAAAATAACGAAAATCAAAATCTGCAACCGACAGTATAATGTTTTCAGGGACATACATCATGGTGTTCTTACCATCCCTGTATCACTCTATATCTGGCTCCATTACAGCTTTGAATTATTGTCGATATTTTTGTAACAGAGCTACCTACATGTAGGTTGATGCATACTATCATTCATCGGTAGCAGATTATTGTTTTACACGTACACGATTTATGTAACCTCGTTCTCAAAAGTACCTGGGATCTGGGGACGATGAATTAGTATTTGATTCATTCGACAGCGTCTGTCTTTATTAGGAAACTCTGCCTGACGATGTCGATTTTTTGGTCTGTTTGCAGTGAGTTCTAACAGGCAATCCAGTCTGCTGGAAGATCTGTAATGCCATGTCTGTGTGTAGAATGTTCTGTCGGACAATGTCTGTGTATAGAATGTTCTGTTGGACATTGTCTGTGTGTAGAATGTTCTGTCTGACAATGTCTATGTGAAGGTGTTCTGTCGGACAATGTCTGTGTGTAGAATGTTCTGTCGGACAATGTCTGTGTGAAGAATATTCTGTCGGACAATGTCTGTGTGTAGAATGATCTGTCGGACAATGTCTGTGAGCAGAATATTCTGTCGGATAATGTCTGTGTGTAGAAGGTTCCATCGGACAATGTCGGTGTGTAGAATGTTCTGTCGGATAATGGCTGTCTGTAGAATGTTCTGTCGGACAATGTCTGTGTGTAGAATATTCTGTTGGACAATGTCGGTGTTTAGAATGTTCTGTCGAACAATATATGTGTGTAGAATATTCTGTCGGACAATGTCTGTGTGTAGAATATTCTGTCGGACATTGTCTGTGTGTAGAATGTTGTGTCGGACAATGAATGTGTGTAGAATGTTCTGTTTGAAAATGTCTGTGTGTAGAATGTTCTGTCGGACAATGTCTGTGTGTAGAATATTCTGTCGGACAATGTCTGTGTGTAGAATGTTCTGTCGGACAATGTCTGTGTGTAGAATATTCTGTCGGACATTGTCTGTGTGTAGAATGTTCTGTCGGACAATGTCTGTGTGTAGAATATTCTGTCGGACATTGTGTGTAGAATGTTCTGTCGGACAATGTCTGTGTGTAGAATATTCTGTCGGACAATGTCTGTGTGTAGAAGGTTCCATCGGACAATGTCGGTGTGTAGAATATTCTGTCGGACAATGTCTGTGTGTAGAATGTTCTGTCGGACAATGTCTGTGTGTAGAATGTTCTGTCGAACAATGTCTGTGTGTAGAATGTTCTGTCGGACATTGTCTGTGTGTAGAATGTTCTGTCGGACAATGTCTGTGTGTAGAATATTCTGTTGGACAATGTCTGTGTGTAGAATACTCTATCGGACAATGTCGGTGTGTAGAATATTCTGTTGGACAATGACTGTGTGTAGAATGTTCTGTTGGACAATGTCGGTGTGTAGAATGTTCTGTCGGATGATGTCTGTCTGTAGAATATTCTGTCGGACAATGTCTGTGTGTAGAATGTTCTGTCGGACAATGTCTGTGTGTAGAATGTTCTGTCGAACAATGTCTGTGTGTAGAAGATTCCATCGGACAATGTCTATGTGTAGAATGTTCTGTCGGACAATGTTTGTGTGTAGAATGTTCTGTCGGACAATGTCTGTGTGTAGAATGTTCTGTCGAACAATGTCTGTGTGAAGAATGTTCTGTCGGACAATAATTGTGTGTAGAATATTCTGTCGGACATTGTCTGTGTGTAGAATGTTCTGTCGAACAATATCTGTGTGTATAATGTTCTGTCGGACAATGTCTGTGTGTAGAATGTTCTGTCAGACCATGTTGTCTGTAGAATGTTCTGTCGGACAGTGTCTGTGTGTAGAATGTTCCGTTGGACAATGTCTGTGTGTAGAATGTTCTGTCGGACAATGTCTGTGTGTAGAATACTCTATCGGACAATGTCTGTGTGTAGAATGTTCTGTCGGACAATGTATGTGTGTAGAATGTTCTGTCGGACAATGTCGGTGTGTAGAATGATCTGTCGGACAATGACTGTGTGTAGAATATTCTGCTGGACAATGACTGTGTGTAGAATGTTCTGTCGGACAATGTCGGTGTGTAGAATGATCTGTCGGACAATGACTGTGTGTAGAATGTTCTGTCGGACAATGTCGGTGTGTAGAATGATCTGTCGGACAATGACTGTGTGTAGAATATTCTGCTGGACAATGACTGTGTGTAGAATGTTCTGTCGGACAATGTTTTGGAAGACATCGTTTAGTACGGTTAACGCTTATTTCTAGAAAGAATGAAGACGTTGTCTGTTGGAAACTTCATCGGACAGTGTCAGTATTGTTTGGAATATCCATATTAACACGTCAAATTTATTAGCAAAACCAACAGTCTAAGTATACATGCGCACCGTGCCAGTACAGTACGGCTATTTTTGCTCTTGGCAGTTACGTAAAACTACTGTATTTTAGCAATTTTTCTTCTCACTTATCCTAGATATTTTTAGACTTTATTTTCTTATATCATCATGTTTGCAGATTTTAACATCGTTCTGACAGGTTTATGTGTACAGACTCCAACAATTTGCGGCCATGTTTATGTATAGCCATTATCTTTATACCGCCAGGTTTCTGAAACCTCTTCTTGAAACGCGACATATATATATATATAGTAAGTCTGTAGGCAGATTGTTTGCGTTCAAGGAATCGATTTCTCCGATCAGACAGCGATTTACTACAATCCCAACAAAGTGTTGTCCATAAAGAATACGATGAGAGTGTCTAATACAAACAACACCTAGCTCTAACATTATCAAGACATCGTGAACAGACATTACTACAAATATATCTATACCTTATGTAGAATATGTTGATACTGCTTCTGGTTAAGAATTCTACTGGAGTCATTGCGATTGAAAAAAAAAACCTTTATAAGAGTCTTCGCCAAATACACTACCCATGTGGTGTCTTTGCGTTAAAGACCATTTTTTCATATTTTTGTGTTGGAATGTCACAAACACATGAAGATGAATTGATTTGCCTGTCGTGATTGTCGCAGACATATATGTTTCCTTAGTGAACACTGACACAGAAAGGACTTCAAATCGATGTTTGCCTATTTTTACACAAGCGCGCTAGTAACGACCTTGAAAGTGGGTGACCATTCTTCACCTCCGCAATGATATTCCATCACTTATTGTTTTTATGAAGTTTTTTCTCTGCTACTACGAGGTCGCGTTTGTACTGACTATCGTGTGGACCAATAAATGTTTTCCCTTCTAAAGCACCTCCTTTTATTATTGATATATATCTATTGGTTTTGGTTTTCATAAAGGTTCTTTACTCAAGCTTTTAATTGACCCAGGTACTGTGGACGTAGTGGTCAACTGAATCACGTTAAGCATAGTGTGGATGCTGTGTATATTTACTTCAGCTGTTTACCATTATAGTGAGTGTGGAGCTGTGTATATTAAGTTCTGCTGTTTACCATTATAGTGAGTGTGGAGGCTGTGTATATTTACTTCAGCTGTTTACCATTATAGTGAGTGTGGAGGCTGTGTATATTAAGTTCTGCTGTTTACCATTATAATGAGTGTGGAAGCTGTAGATTGTAAAGTTCTGCTGTTTACCATTATAGTGAGTGTGGAGGCTGTGTATATTTACTTCAGCTGTTTACCATTATAGTGAGTGTGGAGGCTGTGTATATTTACTTCAGCTGTTTACCATTATAGTGAGTGTGGAAGCTGTAGATTGTAAAGTTCTGCTGTTTACCATTATAGTGAGTGTGGAGGCTGTGTATATTTACTTCAGCTGTTTACCATTATAGTGAGTGTGGAGGCTGTGTATATTTACTTCAGCTGTTTACCATTATAGTGAGTGTGGAAGCTGTAGATTGTAAAGTTCTGCTGTTTACCATTATAGTGAGTGTGAAGCTGCAGATTGTAAAGTTCTGCTGTTTACCATTATAGTGAGTGTGGAGGCTGTGTATATTTAGTTCTGCTGTTTACCATTATAGTGAGTGTGGAGGCTGTGTATATTAAGTTCTGCTGTTTACCATTATAGTGAGTGTGGAGGCTGTGTATATTTACTTCAGCTGTTTACCATTATAGTGAGTGTGGAAGCTGTAGATTGTAAAGTTCTGCTGTTTACCATTATAGTGAGTGTGTATCTGGTGATTTTTTAGTTCTGCTGTTTACCATTATAGTCAGTGTGGAGGCTGTGTATATTTAGTTCTGCTGTTTACCATTATAGTGAGTGTGGAGGCTGTGTATATTAAGTTCTGCTGTTTACCATTATAGTGAGTGTGGAGGCTGTGTATATTTACTTCAGCTGTTTACCATTATAGTGAGTGTGGAGGCTGTGTATATTTACTTCAGCTGTTTACCATTATAGTGAGTGTGGAAGCTGTAGATTGTAAAGTTCTGCTGTTTACCATTATAGTGAGTGTGGAGGCTGTGTATATTTACTTCAGCTGTTTACCATTATAGTGAGTGTGGAGGCTGTGTATATTTACTTCAGCTGTTTACCATTATAGTGAGTGTGGAAGCTGTAGATTGTAAAGTTCTGCTGTTTACCATTATAGTGAGTGTGAAGCTGCAGATTGTAAAGTTCTGCTGTTTACCATTATAGTGAGTGTGGAGGCTGTGTATATTTAGTTCTGCTGTTTACCATTATAGTGAGTGTGGAGGCTGTGTATATTTAGTTCTGCTGTTTACCATTATAGTGAGTGTGGAGGCTGTGTATATTAAGTTCTGCTGTTTACCATTATAGTGAGTGTGGAGGCTGTGTATATTTACTTCAGCTGTTTACCATTATAGTGAGTGTGGAAGTTGTAGATTGTAAAGTTCTGCTGTTTACCATCATAGTGAGTGTGAAGCTGCAGATTGTAAAGTTCTGCTGTTTACCATTATAGTGAGTGTGGAGGCTGTGTATATTTAGTTCTGCTGTTTACCATTATAGTGAGTGTGGAGGCTGTGTATATTAAGTTCTGCTGTTTACCATTATAGTGAGTGTGTGATGGTTGGTTTCTTCTTGAATGTTGTATCAATGATCAATACAGATTTCACGTGACAATTCGCTGATATTTCGCCAACGATGAGCTGCTTTGGTCTGCTACTAAATCACAAATGGCAAAGGTTTCCTTTCTCCGTATGTCTTGACGTTTTGTTAAAGATTACCACTTCCATAGCTATATGGCCCGAAGTTACACTAAAGGTCACCAACCTTATAATATATGGCCCTACTCATTGTACTATCGTAGCTTTACAGATCGATGTTTTTCTTAGGATTGCTCTACCCATGGTGTCATAGCTATACAGCCCGATGTTTACTACAGATTACCGTACCCATTGTGTTGTCATAGCTATACAGCCCGATGTTTACTACAGATTACCGTACCCATTGTGTTGTCATAGCTATACAGCCCGATGTTTACTAAAGATTACCGTACCCATAGTGTTGTCATAGCTATACAGTCCGATGTTTACTACAGATTACCGTACCCATAGTGTTGTCATAGCTATACAGCCCGATGTTTACAACAGATTACCGTACCCTTAGTGATGTTATAGCTATACAGCCCGATGTTTACTAAAGATTACCGTACCCATAGTGTTGTCATAGCTATACAGCCTGATGTTTGCTATAGATTACCGTACCCATAGTGTTGTCATAGCTATATCGACCGATGTTTGCTAAAGATTACCGTACCCATAGTGTTGTCATAGCTATAGAGCCTGATGTTTACTACAGATTACCGTACCCATAGTGTTGTCATAGCTATAGAGCCTGATGTTTACTACAGATTACCATACCCATAGTGTTGTCATAGCAATACAGCTCGCTGTTCACTACAGATAACGTACTCATAGTATTGTCATAGCTATACAGCCCGATGTTTGCTAAAGATTACCGTAACCATAGTGTTGTTATAGCTATACAGCCCGATGTTTACAACAGATTACCGTACCCTTAGTGATGTTATAGCTATACAGCCCGATGTTTACTAAAGATTACCGTACCCATAGTGTTGTCATAGCTATACAGCCTGATGTTTGCTATAGATTACCGTACCCATAGTGTTGTCATAGCTATATCGACCGATGTTTGCTAAAGATTACCGTACCCATAGTGTTGTCATAGCTATAGAGCCTGATGTTTACTACAGATTACCGTACCCATAGTGTTGTCATAGCTATAGAGCCTGATGTTTACTACAGATTACCGTACCCATAGTGTTGTCATAGCAATACAGCTCGCTGTTCACTACAGATAACGTACTCATAGTATTGTCATAGCTATACAGCCCGATGTTTGCTAAAGATTACCGTACCCATAGTGTTGTTATAGCTATACAGCCCGATGTTTACAACAGATTACCGTATCCTTAGTGATGATATAGTTATACAGCCCGATGTTCACTACAGATTACCGTACCATAATGTTGTCATAGCTATACAGCCTGATGTTTGCTATAGATTACCGTACCCATAGTGTTGTCATAGTTATACAGCCCGATGTTGGCTAAAGATTACCGTACCCATAGTATTGTCATAGCTATACAGCCCGCTGTTTGCTATAGATTACCGTATACATAGTGTTGTCATAGCTATACAGCCCGCTGTTTGCTATAGATTACCGTACCGATAGTGTTGTCATAGCTATACAGCCTGATGTTTACTACAGATTGCCGTACCTATAGTGTTGTCATAGCAATACAGCCCGCTGTTCACTACAGATTACCGTACCCACAGTGTTGTCATAGCTATACAGCCCGATGTTTACTATAGATTGTCCTACTCATGGTGTTGTCATAGCTATACAGCCCGCTGTTTACTAAAGATTACCGTACCCATAGTGTTGTCATAGCTATACAGCCCGAAGTTGTACTAAACATTACCGTACCCATGGTGTTGCCATAGCTATATGGCCCGAAGTTGTACTAAACATTACCGTACCCATTGTGTTGTCATTTTTCTATAACTTTGATGTAGAGTTGATGTGCTAATAGTCATATGACAGGATATATGGTAGATCAAAGTTTAGTTTTTATATCAGTGACATTATACGGATAATTGTCATATTTTTACAAATCAAATTCTGCAGTGTAGTCTATTCAACTGCGCCTTGATATCGGATAGAATAACTGTACGTCACTATCCGTAAATAGACACCGTCTTTTCAATCAAAGTCGGTAATTGTCCAGTCAGTATGAAATAGACAGGTTTACATACTGTCAACAGAGATAAATTAAGAACCGGATGGTCTATTACAGAATAATCGTAAGCATATAATGGGAAGCTTAACTGTCTCTGTCAGGAAATCTTTATCGTAATTGTGCTGTTTCAGGTACAGCGAAGCGACGAATAGTGTTGTCTTAACTTTCGGTAATATCGCGGACTTAGATGTAGTAGGCATATATATCTAAGTCCATAGTCTATATCTAAGTCTATAGTCTATATCTAGGTCTATAGTCTAAAGTCCATAGTCTACGTCTAAGTCTATAGTCTAAAGTCCATAGTCTATATCTAAGTCCATAGTCTATATCTAAGTCTATAGTCTATATCTAAGTATATAGTCTATAGTATATATCTAGGTCTATAGTCTATATCTTAGTCCATAGTCTATATCTAAGTCTATAGTCTACATCTAACTCTATAGTCTATACCTAGGTCTATAGTCTATATCTAAGTCCATAGTCTATATCTAAGTATATAGTATATAGTCTATATATAGGTATATAGTCTATATCTAAGTCTATAGTCTATATCTATATCTAAGTCTATAGTCTACATCTAACTCTATAGTCTATACCTAGGTCTATAGTCTATATCTAAGTCCATAGTCTATATCTAAGTCTATAGTATATATCTATATATAGGTATATAGTCTATATCTAAGTCCATAGTCTATATCTAAGTCCATAGTCTATATCTAAGTATATAGTATATAGTCTATATATAGGTCTATAGTCTATATCTAAGTCCATAGTCTATATCTTAGTCCATAGTCTATATGTAAGTCCATAGTTTATATCTAAGTCTATAGTCTATATCTTAGTCCATAGTCTATATCTAAATCTATAGTCTATATCTAAGTCTATAGTCTAAAGTCCATAGTCTATATCTAAGTCTATAGTCTATATCTAAGTCTACATCTAAGTCTATAGTCTAAAGTCCATAGTCTATATCTAAGTCTATAGTCTATATCTAAGTCTTTAGTCTATATCTAAGTATATAGTCCATAGTCTATATATAGGTCTATAGTCTATATCTAAGTCTATAGTCTATATCTAAGTCCATAGACTATATCTAGATCTATATTCTATATCTAAGTCCATAGTCTTTATCTAAGTCTATAGTCTAAAGTCCAAAGTTATTATCTAAGTCCATAGTCTATGTCTAAGTCCATAGTCCAAAGTCTATATCTCAGTATCTAGTCTATATCTAGGTCTATAGCCTATATCTAAGTCCATAGTCTATATCTAAGTCTATAGTATATAGTCTATATATAGGTATATAGTCTATATCTAAGTCTATAGTCTATATCTAAGTCTATAGTCTATATATAAGTCTATGGTCTATACCTAGGTCCATAGTCTATATCTAAGTCCATAGTCTATATCTTAGTCCATAGTCTATATCTATAGTCCATAGTCTACGTCTAAGTCTATAGTCTAAAGTCAATAGTCTATATCTAAGTCTACAGTCTATATCTTAGTCCATAGTCTATATCTAAGTCTATAGTCTAAAGTCCATAGTCTACGTCTAAGTCTATAGTCTAAAGTCAATAGTCTATATCTAAGTCTACAGTCTATATCTAAGTCCATAGTCTATATCTAAGTCCATATACTATATCTTAGTCCATAGTCTATATCTAAGTCTATATCTAAGTCTATAGTCTAAAGTCCATAGTCTATATCTAAGTCTATATCTAAGTATATAGTCTATATATAGGTCTATAGTCTATATCTAAGTCTACAGTCTATATCTAAGTCCATAGTCTATATCTAAGTCCATATACTATATCTAAGTCCATAGTCTATATCTAAGTCTATATCTAAGTCTATAGTCTAAAGTCCATAGTCTATATCTAAGTCTATATCTAAGTATATAGTCTATATATAGGTCTATAGTCTATATCTAAGTATATAGTCTAAAGTCCATAGTCTATATCTAAGTCTATATCTAAGTCTATAGTCTATATATAGGTCTATAGTCTATATCTAAGTATATAGTCTATATCTAAGTCCATAGTCTATATCAAAGTCTATAGTCTATATTTAAGTCTATAGTCTACGTCTAAGTCTATAGTCTATATCTAAGTCTATAGTCTATGTAAGTCCGTGGTAATACAACTACTTACAAGAAATGAGATATCCCGTGTTTTATCTCTTAATGCTACAATAATGACTTCGCTAATCCTATTCCGATAGCCAATGTTCATGACACCACATGTATCAGTAAGGCCATGGTGTCTGCCATTACTGCAGGATGCAGTAGTCGTTGACATTGCCTGATAAAGAGATGGCATCGATCTACGCTTCCTTCCTATGGAATCAATTCTATTAAGCCACCTTATCACAGACGGGGCTCAGCTGTGGACACTAGGAGTGTCTTAGAGATTTCATCAGTCCGGGGAGGTCTGTAAATTTCAGCTGACGCGCTGAGAAATATTTGATCAGACAGTCCTTTTAGGGTATCTCTTAAGAAGTTAAGCTTTGTAAATTGCTCTGTTAGAAGCATCGGATTACCTTGTCTTTTGGATATGTCAATGACGTCATTCTAGATATTTTGACTTCCCTAGTCTAAGGTAGTTTGAGGTATATGAAACGACACATAATGATGCGTTCTTGCAACAGGCCGTTTAAGCTTGACCCATCTCAAACCCCGAGTTTAAACATTTAAGTCTCGAATTTCACCCAAGTTGATACTTTCAATTGAGCTGCCGTTGCTGTAAGAATTGGACCGTGTGTATTATGTAGTCTTGGCTGCTGTAAACATCTCTTCAGCAATTCATTCGTGGAGAAGTAAGGTTATGATATATACTTATGACGACATATATTCACAATTATAAATAAAGCGTTCATCTGCAACATGACCCATCGTCACTTAAATGTGAACGACTGAACTGGTAGCCCTTACTTTTGAGTGACAGATTCAAGGTAATCCTGTGCTATTTAGAGTGGGTTACCAGTCTGTGTGTCATTTTCTACACCTTAAAGCGACATCACGATAAAAATATTAATTTGTTATTGATTGTCTATGTTTTCTATACTTCCTGTTACGTTTCTATGATACCCCAATATTAAAAGTTATTTTTCAATGTCCAGCTTGACTACTTTTTGGGGGATTCGGGAAGAAACACCCCCTCAAATTAAGAGCTGTCACGCGATAGATTTGAAAACGAGGCAGTTAATTTTGTAAACACGAACACATGATGGCGGGCAGAAATGACGAAATTACGAAATAAGTTACATTTATCGCCAACCGATTCAGGTGGGGAAGTCATTGTTATGTACAGGTGACAGTGTTTTATGTGCATGCGTTATCATATATGGATTCATTATGTACAGATTTCAGCGAAAGCCAACTGTCATTGTTCATAGGGAGGTACACTTGCTATTTATATGCAATGATAAAAAAATGGGTAGAAAAATAGTTTTACTGATTTGTCACTTTAAACATCTCGAATGACGTCATTGCTGAACCTTTCTAACGTGAGATAAAGATACACAACACTGCCTCGTTTCATGTATCTAAGTACACATTCCATTGTTTGAAATTAACATTATTCGCCAACAGAAACATCTGCTGGAAATTTAGCGTTACACAGTGTTTCTCACTGAACAACCAGGAATACTTTCTCATTGACTATAAATGTTTTGCATATATTAATAGTATCAATAGAAATTGATGTATCCGAATCAATTTGCGTAGTTTGCCGGCTTAAATCGCATTTCATACATTCAGTTATCGCAGAAACAGGCAATTTTATGCGTTCACGATTCTATGAACGTCAATGAATGTGTTTTTAAACACTCCTGTGTTGTCTGAATCTCACTGAATGATCTGTAAACAGCTTGCAGTGCAAGCGGTAAGCCACACCAGAGCGTTGATACTCAATCATAGAAGTTTGCTACTAATAACAACCATCATATATAATCTACCTTATCCCAATCGACACTCTCCCCGACCTACTCCTTCTAATGGAATGCTGACACACGATCTAAAAACAAAATATTGCACTACAATTTTCTGTATAATTGTGCGAGATATTTGATATAGCCATTTGGCATTTACAGCACGATTCTTATTTCCTTCCAAACAAAAAATCTTATATTACTACCGTCGTTGATGCTAGTACAGATTTATTGACTTCTGTTGCTGAACAAAAGGTCATTTATGAAAGAGCGGATATTGTCTATATCCCTGTACATTAGCGTTTTTGTATCAATGATTATTGCAGAATCGCACGTTATTGGAGCCGATATTGGAAACAAGATGTGAAAAAAATAATTGGGAAAGGTTTCCCTGGAAACCGACCACTGGTATAACACACTGACAAAACAAATTGCCATGATTATAGAGGGCTAAATTATTAAAGGGATATTCCTTCATAAAAACAGTTTTGATTTATAAAGATGCAAAACTGAATGGAAAACATATTTTTTCAAGATTTTCATGATTTTAGAGGGCCAAATTATCAAAGGGACGTTTCTTCATGGAAACGTTTTTGATTTAAGATATACAACTGAATAGGAAACATATATTTTTCAATAATAATGAATAACGTTACATCGATACGACAATAAAGCCTCAAAATAACCTCGAGTTATGGAATCATAAAACATTTGAATTTTCAAAAATGGCCCGAAGTATAAAAAATTACCTGTAGATATTGACATATTGACTGATTGGCAATGTGATCATTTCTGATGTATAAATTCGACAAAACAATAGATGTAGTAAATGTTTGCCGTCCACGCGAAGGAATGTGCTTTTAATTTGCTTACAAGCCTAGAAATAAACATCGAGCACAATTACATTGCCATATCAACATTACAATTAATTGTATGTTTTAATCAACATAACATAGTGTACACCTATATCGGCTACAGGTAACCCAACACTTACTACAGAATGTAACACAACTACATATATGGTATGGACAGTAATTCCTATATTTCTAGACACTGGCCATTCATTGTCGAACTACATCAATGCCGTCGTTCCCTTGTGGTGTCTTGCCATATTGCTTTACACTGCAATATGTATTGCTACATTTGCATGTTTACAACGGTATCAGTGCAGCATGGATCCTAATCATATTTATGTTTCACCGGATCGTTCCAGTGCGCTGCATTTGCAACCATCGTGGTCGTTTTAGCAGTACAGCCAAACCTGACCGCCATCCTCTGTAAACAAGTTTGTTTGTACATAATTCATCAACTAGTCGGTATTAGTTTTAGATTATATTGTCAAATGATTTCCGATATTTATTTTGTTTTCCATGATACAATACCGTCATCACATGTATCCATGGGAACACCTCCATCACTTTCTGAGATTTCCAGTAGTACTACCATGTGATATAAGTAACATATATAGTATTTTTTATCAATAAACAAAAAAACATTTTTCAATAAAAATACTTATATATTGATATCTGTTAATTTGCTATGTTGGACATCTTCCAGATATTTCCCATATAAATACCTAATGCCATACACGTTTTGAATAATCACAGTGGACACTGAAACTTGATACCATTATCTGTTCTCGATAGTGTTTTCGGCAGAGCAGTCTCGATAGTAACTTGAAGGTATTGATATATTGAGAATAGCCTAAGCGACCTCGATCCTCTTAACATTGCACCACCAAGCTTTAGGTACATTTTACATCTACCATACACAGGTAAAAAACACACGTACAACGACGTGTATATAAAGAAGGATAAGTGGAACGAAACGTCGTCTTTGAAATGCAGAACAACTGTTATAGTGAACACGATAACATAAAAACATCATGATGTGGGTTTTTTTCATCATGACATATAAATTCGGACGTAGAAAACCCGATGTACAGTTTCCATTGTAATGGAGTCAATGGAATAGAATGATATTGATATCCCTGGTGTTAAAATAACACACTCATAACTATAGGATATCAATATTGATGAAAATATCAACTCTGTGATATACAAACTGATGAGTATGCATAATATCATGTTAACTGTAGGACATTCGTGATGTACAATACAGAATATCATGTATAGTATAGTCATGGTGTTGAATATAGCAACTCAACAGTAGGATAGTCATGGTGTTGAATATAGCAACTCAACAGTAGGATATTCACGTTGTTGAATATAGCAACTCAACAGTAGGATAGTCACGGTGTTGAATATAGCAACTCAACAGTAGGATATTCACGTTGTTGAATATAGCAACTCAACAGTAGGATAGTCACGGTGTTGAATATAGCAACTCAACAGTAGGATAGTCACGGTGTTGAATATAGCAACTCAACAGTAGGATATTCATGGTTTTGAATATAGCAATTCAAGTTTAGAATAGTCATGGTGTTGAATATAGCAACTCAACAGTAGAATAGTCACGGTGTTGAATATAGCAACTCAACAGTAGGATATTCATGGTGTTGAATATAGCAATTCAAGTTTAGAATAGTCATGGTGTTGAATATAGCAACTCAACAGTAGGATAGTCACGGTGTTGAATATAGCAACTCAACAGTAGGATATTCATGGTGTTGAATATAGCAATTCAAGTTTAGAATAGTCATGGTGTTGAATATAGCAACTCAACAGTAGGATAGTCACGGTGTTGAATATAGCAACTCAACAGTAGGATAGTCACGGTGTTGAATATAGCAACTCAACAATAGGATAGTCATGATGTTGAATATAGCAACTCAACAGTATGATAGTCACGGTGTTGAATATAGCAACTCAACAGTAGGATAGTCATGGTGTTGAATATAGCAACTCAACAGTAGGATATTCATGGTGTTGAATATAGCAATTCAAGTTTAGGATAGTCATGGTGATGAATATAGCAACTCAACAGTAGGATATCCATGGTGTTGAATATAGCAACTCAACAGTAGGATATTCACAGTGTTGAATATAGCAACTCAACTGTAGGATATTCATGGTGTTGAATATATCATAAATATTACACAGTTCCTAACTCCATCTGATACAACACCAGCGATTATATTAATTTTACATGTTGTAATAAACAAGTTGATTTATGAAAATCGCTAATTTCAGCAACTATGTATATTCCTACACGTAATATTTAAGAAAATTCAGAGAGTATTTCTATCGAATTACTGCACGTGCTAAAATACAGCTGTTTTCCATCACTGCCGAATACAGCAAAAATCTATCCGACAACGGCGATGCCATTTGCAGGATAAATATGATTAACATAGTGATAAATATAGCATACCCACCGTAGGATATTACTGTTGATAAATATAACTGATCTAATGTGAGATTTGTGGTATACTGTCGTGGCAATTCCATGGTATTTTGAATAGCATATATATACAAGACTTGTATTATTTCATAAAATGGTACTTTTTGGTATATACGTCATTATAGATTCATAAATGTAATTGGGTCGTGAAATTAATTGTGTATCTTCCTACTTGTCATTTGTGTTCTTTGTCGATCGCGGTACACACACCTTTGTTTTATCTCCGATCGCTGTACGAAACTATCGTGCTTTTGTACCAGGGAGACACTTTTCAATATCGACAGCAGTATATGGATTGTGGCAGAAAGCAGACGTTTTCTAATTAAACAAAAGAACAAACTAATTCCACAGTATAGATTGTGAGCAGCAGCAATATTTTCATCACCATCCAGATCTGATATTATAACCGATACCCATACCCCCAGGCGACTTAACTTCCATTTTACGTTCGATATCAAGTTTTCGTTATGCGTGTAATTAACCGACTTTCAATTTCAAAATGCTATAAGGTTTCTCCATTTTATTAAAGTACACGCGGCAATAAGGCACAACGCAAACGAACCGAAAGACACCAACACATTATCCCTCACACACACCCACACACCCACCACCACCACCAACACAGACACTCACCCACCCACCACCACCACCGCAGACACCCACACACCGAACACCAACACCAACACAGACACCCACACACCGAACACCAACACTAACACAGACACTCACACACCCACCACCACCACAGATACTCACACACCCACCACCACCAACACAGACACTCACACACCCACCACCACCACCGTCGACACCCACACACCGAACACCAACACCAACACAGACACTCACACACTAACCACCATCACCACCACCACAGACACCACACACCGAACACCAACACCAACACAGACACCCACACACCGAACACCAACACTAACACAGACACTCACACCCACCACCACCACCACCACCACCACCACCACATACACCCACACACCCACCACCACCACCACCACCACCACCACCACAGACACCACACACCGAACACCAACACCAACACAGACACCACACACCGAATACCAACACTAACACAGACACCCAAAAACCCACCACCACCACCACTACCACCACAGACACCGAAACACCAACCATCATCACCCCCACCACCACCACCAACATAGACACACACACGCCACCACTACCACCACAACAGACACCCACCCCCACACCAACCATCATCACCACCACCACCAACATAGACACACACACCATCAAAATCACCCCCACCACCAACATAGACACACACACCATCAACATCACTACCACCACCACCACCACCACCACAGACACACACAAGATTGTGTTTGGTGCTTAAGTATATTTAAGATCAGTGTATTTTTTCCAGCTCACTTGTAGTTTAAATAGTACGCCTGCGGTGGATTCACACATTTACATCATTATACAAACCAATCCTCTTTTCTTTCATGTAAATATTGCATCTTCTCAACAAACATACCTAAGTATGTACTCCTCAGGTGGCTCGACTGAAAGTAAGATCAAATTCAGTATATAATGGATTCCGTGATATACACAAACCTTTTACTTCTTTTTTTATATACTGTGTTATATACAGTTGTAATTATAGTTGCAAACGGGCGATTTAAATCACGTTAAATAAATGCTCGTTGACAACATTATTTTACGGTGTAGTTGACGGTGTGATTCAGTTAATAGCGACAAGACAGTTACGTTTTTTTGTTTTGTGTAAATTTCAGCTAAAATTTGAACGAATAACCATCGCCAACATAAAGTCTTCAAAACCCTTGAATACTAGAAGATGGTCAAATGAAAGATTGAAATCATTTTCCAAACTTTTCTTTTTTGATTGCGATGAAGTTTGAAGCTCGTTAAATCAAATGAAAACTTCATGTTATTTTATCTCAGTATCCAAGTATCATACTTTTACCTTTTCCTGAAAGACGAAAAATTATCTTGAAAAAGAGTTTTTTTTTTCCTTTTATTTTCCATTCCAAAAATTTAACCTTTCAAAACATTGTCACCAGAACAAATGTCTTTAAAAGTGCATTTTGTTTTACATCTCAGAGGAGTACATCCCGAAATATTTTTGCGATTTGCGTTTCGTTGTGAAATAACGTGCTTTAACATATAAATCATATCGAACTAATTTAATCTAGCGATAGCTGAAAAGGAAATGAGTAAAAGTGACGATCTTATTTCATCTATTTTACTGCTTCCTTATTGACATGTGTACGTCTCTTTTTACAGTAACTTGCTAATGTTCCATTCCACGGAAGCGGATAAAGAATTATTTCTGAAAAGTTTGGAGGTCATCGTGGCCGTTAGCTGAAGAACGTGTGGGCGTTTTACGATGAAGCGATGTTACCACGGCAACTTCGATATCTTTGTCGGGGAAAATACTGATCTAAACAATTTACTCTGAAATACGCCAGTCGCTTCAACTTTGTTACTATTGAAAACAAAAATAATTGGAACGATAGAAAAACCATTTCTTTAGGTGTACATAAAAATCCTACATTACCTCGTCTGAACTAACAAAACATCAATTATTTGAAATGATTCGGTCTAGTCTTGTTATTTCAGTGATGGGGTTCTTTGAAGTGGCCGCTAACCCAGACACACAGACGTGTAATTTGTTGATGTAGAAAAAAGATTATATTATTCTGGTATACACTTTCCTAAGCTATGACGATATCACCACATAAGGGGAAGAATGAGTATAAATGAAATATATAAGATATCTTTGGTTTATCAAACGACGTGGACGTCAGTAGAGTAGCCATGGCTACACTTGATCGAACTATATAACAATAAAGTGAGTCCCGGGTCCACACATGTCCTAGAAGCCCGCTAAAAAGGCTGAATTGAAATTGGAAGAACATTTAACACTATAATAATTAAGCGGTAATATTATTTTAGCATTTTTCGCGTTGAAAGGATTTCGCTAAAAATATTATTGCGCTAATTTCAATTTTTTTACATGTATGTTGTTTATATAGTAAAAACCATGGATACGCAAAGACGTGATAATGCGTTAGAACTAGACTGTAGCAAATGAAGTCCTTTACATATATAGTATCTGAGTCAAATGTTATTAAATTGTAATTGACAAAATTAATTAAATCTCATGGCAAACTATTGAGCAGAGAAAATTAAACGAGTTCTTAAAATAATAATTCTCTTTGCCTTGAAATAAAGGAGTTATTAGATGTTAATGCTAGGGATATAAACAAAACATATAATGCTTGTAAATTAAAAAAGAAAAAAATATGCTTTTTGAGAAGGAGCATACGTGTACATATAGATAAGGAACATCTACATTGGTTTATACACCGGCATGATATGAGCAACATTCATATCGCTGTTCACGTATCCAGGTCAAATGTCAGTGCTTGATGTAAAACAGAACATGGTGTAACTAGGGATAGCTGTTAGGTAGTTCTCCTGTGTATATCGTACAGTGTGTAGTCACGTGGTACTCACGTAACCTGTGTATAACGCACAGCGTGTAGTACTCCCGTAACCTGTGTATATCGTACAGTGTGTAGTACTCCCGTAACCTGTGTATACCGTACAGTGTGTAGTCACGTGCTACTCACGTAACCTGTGTATATCGCACAGCGTGTAGTACTCCCGTAACCTGTGTATATCGTACAGTGTGTAGTACTCCCGTAACCTGTGTATACCGTACAGTGTGTAGTCACGTGGTACTCATGTAACCTGTGTATATCGTACAGTGTATAGTACTCCCATAACCTGTGTATATCGTACAGTGTATAGTACTCCCGTAACCTGTGTATACCGTACAGTGTGTAGTACTCCCGTAACCTGTGTATACCGTACAGTGTGTAGTACTCCCGTAACCTGTGTATACCGTACAGTGTGTAGTCACGTGGTACTCACGTAACCTGTGTATATCGCACAGTGTGTAGTACTCTCGTAACCTGTGTATATCGTACAGTGTGTAGTACTCCCGTAACCTGTGTATACCGTACAGTGTGTAGTCACGTGCTACTCACGTAACCTGTGTATATCGCACAGTGTGTAGTACTCCTGTAACCTGTGTATACCGTACAGTGTGTAGTACTCCTGTAACCTGTGTATACCGTACAGTGTGTAGTCACGTGCTACTCACGTAACCTGTGTATATCGTACAGTGTGTAGTACTCTCGTAACCTGTGTATATCGTACAGTGTATAGTACTCCCGTAACCTGTGTATACCGTACAGTGTGTAGTACTCCCGTAACCTGTGTATATCGTACAGTGTGTAGTACTCCCGTAACCTGTGTATATCGTACTGTGTGTAGTACTCCCGTAACCTGTGTATATCGTACAGTGTGTAGTACTCCCGTAACCTGTGTATATCGTATAGTGTGTAGCTACGTTGTACTCTCATAGCCTTTGTATATCATTTCTGAGGTATCGGAATTAATGAAGTAATTATGAATTTTAGGTTGTAACCTTTGTCTGTTTTGATATGTAATTATCGTTCGTGGATGTATATTATTGCTGATTTCGTGAGTATACTTAATCCACGAATTCAAATGTCCACGAATCAATGTCAGAATTAGTGTAAGTAGATTTATAGATTTACAATTAATTTATTCACGAAAGAAAATGTATTCGAAATAATAATGTTTTGGTAAACCACGATGATTGAACCCCACGAAGATATATAATTTTACAGTATGGTACTTAAATTGTAAATGCTTATTTTAGTAAAACAAGTTTAATGTTATTAGATTGAAGCTCAAGGGAAGACTGAAAACATGAAGAGGTCTATAAACCATTGTTAATTAATGATCACACAACATTAACATTTCTAAATAGGCAACTGAAGTATCCAACAAGTACCTAGTTTCTCAAGAGGTTACACATAGTCTGTCCTTCGCGTAAAGTCGTCATTTAAAATTCGCCATTTTGTTGGGGATAGTGAAATTAATCTACTGTGCTTGTTAGCAAAGTGACGACATTAAAGAGAATAGTTCCATTTTTTTTAAAAAATAATTATGAAGATATCCATTTGTATATGTCATTGTTTCCCTTATTACTAAAACAAATGCAGATTATTTATCTAAAGCTGTAGAGAAAAAAAGGTAGATATGATGAAGATTCCTTTTCTGCAAGACAGTAATCCCCTTTATCCGACCAAACAAATAGCGTTCTGAGATCTGTTATCTAGCGCGGTACTTTAAAAGCCGAGATGTGTAGCCTCTTCACGCCATTCATACTTTATATCTTGAACATGATCGATCTGCTTTCCACCTGTATTTAACAAAATTATGTTAGCAATGGTTTCAGAGCAAACAAATGCAGTGTTTAAGTTTTTTCTGTGTTGTGCATATCCTGTTTGGCATATCTCCCTTGTGGATATACTAAGGGAGATAAATCTCCGAAACTCGCCTTGCCAAAGACGTATTTTCCCGTGTGTATTATACTAAATTAAAGTTAACCACCTTTTGATATTTGAAGCTTCCATATGGTTAATGATAGCCCTGACATAAGGACGTTTTTGAAGATTAGTTCGCATGCTCTATCAGCATTCTCTCATTTATTGACTTTTCAGTCTGATGGAGTCCAACATTAAACAGCAGAATTTAATTATAAGCTTAGCATCAAATCAAAGCGATTGTAACGCATGCAGTGTGTTTTATTTTTGATAGATTTGTATACCAAAACGATTAATCAGCAGTGTCAGGGAATGAATCTCCAAATGACTGAAAGTCGGTCAGAAAGCTACATATCAAAACGCATGGGTAACTTATGCATTGCAGGAAACTGAGGATTTAAAGATACCACCTACCATTTCTGTCTATACCAGCTTCATATCCATAACACAGATAACGTTGTCTATACGTGGTTGTGATAAAAGCATAATAAAACAGTTAGTGTAACACCTGTTGGTGGCCTGTCACACCTACCATTTGAAGATAAACATTTGAAGATAAATAGACTCTTTAACACGATAAGATAGAGTACAGGAATTGTTCCTAATCACCCTGGTGTAATAGGAAGCAATTTATGTTGTGATTAGCTTGCCCTGTTCTTGGCAACTCTTTTCATCCTTGTGTAAAGGATGATTATAAGTGAGATATCCAGACTTAGGTGTATAAAATCTGTCGCTCATTTGCTTGATATTCATTCATTTTTTTAACAAATTGCATCAAGAATTTCTGTAAAATCATGTGTATTCGTTTAACTAAATTTTCGTGATGAAAATAATGTAGACACTTGGTTTCGTGGATGAAAATAGCTCTAATAAATATGTCAACACCAATATTACAGCTTAGGAATATAAGAATTAACTGATTCAGAGTACCCACAAAATGAACGAAAATTGACCTCTCACGAAAATTAACGAATTCACAGTAAGTACATGTATCTTTGCGTGGTTCCATCATTCATGAACACCATCTTCAAATGACTTTATATATGGTGAGGACTAATGATCACACTCACAAACACGCACGCACGCACGCACACACACCCACACACACACACACACACACGTACACAAACACACACACGTACACAAATCTGATGATCCCTTCAACATTATATATACACAATACCACTGTAAACCTGATATATAAACGGTACATTTCTTTCTGTATGGAGGACAACAGCGTTAAATCCAGAAAAAATACGTCTGGAAGTTACGGATTCAATCACTCCGTTATGATAAGCAATCTTACATCGTGTTTGTTTAAACAAGTAAACGACCAATCAGAAGATTCAATTGGATTTACCGACCAAACATACCGACTAAACAGATACACAGAAATCACGAACCACACTGACAGAAACCGAGATACAAACTGAGAGAAACGTTCTTCTCTGTCTCTCTGATTTTATTGAATACTCTACTTTTAGATTGGAAAAGTCAGTATCTTGAGATCTGACAATACACTGCTAGACACATCTATAAAATTTACATTTAGACAATATAGAACATCGATCAAAACAGTTGTCATGGCGAGCAGCAAATTTTTGTATTAGGCAAATTGAGGATAACTTGTAAATGGTTGGTCATCTTCAATCATGTTTTGTATTCGGTATGTATTTATGCATAGTGAGCGGGCTGACTACGATGTAACTCACTCACTTTGAATTAACATATGAGTGAATGTGACACTTAATTTTTGTCAAAAAGTTATTCTTTACACGACAGCATAATAAGAAAAACAAAGTATCTAGAAGACGTGTTGACAAGATGACACAAACATATGACTCATGTTCCAAATGAGTATAACAACAGAACGTTACAAACACAGAGGAAGATTGATGACGAGGAAATGAATTATTCTCAATCGCAAGTAGCAGTAATAGGTTAGATTTCAAAATCGATGCACGAGAAAAATCATATCAGATGTAATATAAATTAATGATAACATCAATTAAAATAATTGAGCAACAAAGAGGAAACGACCACCGTGATTTATTGCCTAGAATTATCTCGATGTATGATGATTTAGTTCTCATCATATGTTAGTAGTAATGTATGTATCGTCTGTTTGGTCAACATTATGAAGGTTTCAGTAGTCTTTACTAGTTCAAACTTAAATGGTTACAATTTGTCCATTGTATCTGTTAACACTTATTAATGTTTAAGTCTGTCCAGTTAACATTTTGATAGCTTCGGAAGTCTTTACTGGTTCAAACTTAAATGGTAACAAGTTGTTATTTTCTCAGTCTGTCCGGTTAACATTTTGATAGTTTCAGAAGTCTTTGCTGGTTAACATTTGTTATTTTCTCAGAACATTTTGATAGTTTCAGAAGTCTTTGCTGGTTCAAACTTGAATGGTAACAAGTTGTTACTTTCTCAGTCTGTCTGGTTAACATTTTGATAGTTTCAGAGGTCGACATCTACTTTGTTCTAGAGCGGCAGCAGGTTATCCTCCCAGTGCTGTAAAACATTCGTTATTCACTCCGATATGTCAAAATATCGTCTTACACTAGAAAATATCGATTTAAAAACTACCAACTAGAAAATGTCGATATATTAAACATTACCAACTAGAAAATATCGATATATTAAACACTACCAACTAGAAAATATCGATATATTAAACACTACCAACTAGAAAATATCGATATATTAAACACTAACAACTAGAAAATATCGATATATTATACACTACCAACAGAAAATATCGACATATTAAACACTACCAACAGAAAATATCGATATATTAAACACTACCAACTAGAAAATATCGATATATTAAACACTACCAACTAGAAAATATCGATATATTAAACACTACCAACAGAAAATATCGACATATTAAACACTACCAACAGAAAATATCGATATGTTAAACACTACCAACTAGAAAACATCGATATATTAAACACTACCAACTAGAAAATGTCGATATATTAAACACTACCAACAGAAAATATCGACATATTAAACACTACCAACAGAAAATATCGATATGTTAAACACTACCAACTAGAAAACATCGATATATTAAACACTACCAACTAGAAAATGTCGATATATTAAACACTACCAACAGAAAACATCGATATATTAAACACTACCGACTAGAAAATATCGATATATTAAACACTTCCAACCAGAAAATATCGATATATTTAACACTACCAACTAGAAAATATCGATATATTATACACTACCAACTAGAAAATATCGATATATTAAACACTACCAACTAGAAAATATCGATATATTAAACACTACCAACAGAAAATGTCGATATATTAACAAACATCGTAACCCGGAATGAAAAATCGATAAGATGATGGAAAAAGATTAACAAAATCAAGATTTACACGAATATGTTTGACAAAGAACATGAAATATAATACCAGGTGTTCCGAAAGGATACACGAATTTTGCTTTATCAGCGACACATGGCATATACATCTTGGTCAATCAAAGCACGTTCGCAAATGAGAACAAGTTTAACAACAACGAAACCACTAAGCTTACTACTATAATACAGTCGTCACAAATTATTAATATAATTATTGATATTTAAATTGTGTTTATGTTCGCTGCTTTATTTGCCTGTGGATTTGTTCTTCTATTTAAACAAGTGGTTGTTTTCATCCATTTACGCTTATTTATTCATTCAATTGCACACAATCATTTGATAAAGTCTGAAAGTTGTGTAGTTGAATTTCATGCACTTTTGTGTACAAAAGAGAATTACGCTTATATTTGGGATTGTTCATCAGTACCACAATACATTTAATTTTATATTGAAATCAGATAGAACGGAAACGGAAGATAAGATTTAATCATTTCTTAAGTTAAGTCATCATAATAAGGTTAGTTAAGATAAGATGTATTGAAAGCGAAAACCAAGAGACTATAACCTACTATATATTTCAATCTTCAGAAAAGAACAGCATTATTTTATCCGCAAAGTGGATTCTCCCAAGAGAGCAATGTTGTAGTAATCCATTTTGTTTAGATAATGCTCCGACATACAAGTGCAACAAAGCATTCACAGGAAACCGCTGCTCTTGTTTGATTCAGTTTGCTAATGGAAGTCCTAAACAATAGGATTACAGCTTTCATCCCAAAGGACAAAATAGACCATATGTTCACCGAATATCTCATCAAACACGCTACACCTATGACAAGAAATATGTACAGTAGACATGTGTGTGTAAATCCACGTACAATATGTAAAAATGCTTTAAGTAGAGCACTAAACACGGCGTGCTGTACATATTGGCTACAACCATTGCATACATATAAAATCCTACTCGTAACTATTATGATGTCATTTTTGTTGTCCTGGAAAACGTCGACAATACACCGTTAAAACTGAATTTTCGCTTGACAAAATTAACAATTGATGATAAATGATAAATTATGTTGTTTACTGCAATATGGTCTTGAAACGTAAAGATATATGCTAGCGAAATGTCATTTATAACGATCATCAATGCCACAACAAGACATTTCAATGCTATGACACATGTGCTGTTAATGAACCATCTATCAAATAATATATATATTTGAAACTCTTTAATATTAATGCTGACGTTCATCCTAACAACAGTATGATTTTTGTCACTTTTTGAGCGTCTGTACGTATTTCAGATTTTCACCCCCTGCCTGTGTTTGCTATAGTACGGTTTCGGCTACAAGTGCTCAAATATATCGTTAATCAGTTTAGTTTTGCTCATTTGAAGTAAATAACATTAAATTGAAAGAGGCTTTTGATGAAGACGCCTCGATGACTGTACAAACAAAACAGAAAAAAAGTTTGGTTGCTTAAACAAAACACTTGTTTTTTGACTTGTATTGTTAAAATCAATAACTCTGTCCGCATCTGTTCCTGCTTTGTTATGCTTAAACAATAATTTACAAAACACGAAGAAAGTTATTTGAACTGGTTGATACGGAAACTGATTGCTAGATGTTTGTTTTAATCGCGCAGGTCTCACAAAGTGTGGAGGCGTGTTACTGAAGTTCTCTCACATTTAATTAATCAAGCAACTATTCCTGCGGTGAAGGTGTCTCTTGTTTCCTACCCGTGCTACAAATTACAGAATCCAAACGGAGAAAAAGGAAAAAAATAAAAGCATTTTACAGCTTCATTTAGATTACGAACCGCGACAACAGCCGATTGACAATTACAAAGATTGGTACTACGTCTCCTATGAAATAAGGGATTGGTTGTGGTATCCTTGTTGTTAAGGATTATCGTGTGAAATGATCGGCTGTTCGCCGATATATATATGGCTTTCCCGATAATAAACAAAGTTCTGTTGACTGATGTTGACGTCCTCCAGGATATCAGAGTTTCTGTCTGTGTAGTGTAATTATGAGGTAGTCAGTATACCTGCTCATATTACGTTCTGGTCTTGTGCACCAATCTCTCTCAGCCAAAGAATGCCGTTCTTCCGCAATTTCACATTTCCGTCACAGAGTCTGTTAAATAAAATACAAATTTCATGTATATGTTGTTTATGTTTCCTTGTTTTGTACTCTTGTGTGCCTGGTGTATCTGTTAAGAATATTTTCTGTGACTGAACTGTTTTATGTCAGACTATACGTAAACTCATGGATATCTATTACAGAGGCAAGGTTTCTGTTTCTCTAGAAGAAGAGTAATCCAGAAATCCTAAGAGTAGCTTTCAGATGAGTATCATCCTAATTATTACAAAATCTGCCATTTGCTGAATTATGAGGTCCATAAGTATCGTATACCGCAGGTAGCATGATAAATATCATATAAGGCTCCTTGGCAATGCCCCGTCGTAAGAATGTTATCACCATACTGACGTCGTAGGGACTTTTTCTAGTACCGTTTGCGTCTATAAAGACATATTTCCTTTGTTCACCCAGGAATGGCAACATTACAAAAACCATTATATAGACACACCGTGGAATTTGAAGTATTATAAACATTTAAATGAACTACGTTGTAGTAGCTTACTCTCTTCGTGTTACTTAATCTACACGTGGATTCAGCTAAATCTGAAATGACGAACTTTAGAAACTAGCATCATGACATCGGTGAGGTCTCCAGTAACATGGCGATTTCTGAAAGTCGATTTTGTATAAAAGTTGGACAAATGACAATTACATATCCAAATTATTAACTCACTGGTGCTTTGCACGAAATGGCCAAATATCTCAAAACTCATTTTGCATGTGAATTTCTTACGAATTCTTAAGGAAAATTATGCAAATGAGTAAGTGAAACGAGTTTTGTTGGTTTCTCTTTCAAAGTAGATACGGTATATTATTCAGAGAAGAAGCAGTTTAATATCTTAAACGGAAGCAAAACAAACCCATGCTCATGTCAATGTTACATTTGTATATAAGCCATGTGATAACTGGATTCCTGTACGCAAACGATCTTACATTTCCTGTAAAGAAAAAGAACCAATCTTGTTCATTTACAAAGGAAATCTTACTTTCACACTATTCATTATTTTCAAAGATGAAATACATGCACTAGGTATGTTAGTAAACATGTTTCGACGATAAAAACACTCAGCTTGCCAGGTTATGATAAGGATGGCCACTTCGTTTATATTGGATGTGTAAACTTCAAAAGAATCAGTGTACACATTGTCTTATTGATGACTTGTCAAGTTGTGAATGAAGTAGTATGGAATCATAGTTGGTCTTATTGTGACACTATTGACACGAGATGAGGACATAATAAAATGGTTTGTATCAATCTCTAGAGGACGTTTGACAACTCTTGAATATCCTCTAATGAAAAATCTAATAAAAAGAAAACAAAATCCACTCTATACCATTTAAGCGAATTCTAATCAAATGAATGCATTCATTCTTTCATTCTGTTGTGAACTATACTGCAGAATACGTCTTGAAACGTATACCTTAGGTCAAGAAAACACATACTGAAGACGATATAGTGAAGATGATAGAATTTTAGGCAGACATTAACGACATTTTTGAAAACAAATTATTGGCATATCCATGCCTTCTGGTCTTTAAGTGACATGAAATGTTTTGAAAATGCTTATCCTGAATAACCGGAATGGAACTAAAAGATATTTTAATGTTGTGAAATTTCAATGTCTAGACACTCAGTCCTACTTCCCTTACTTGCGGTGTTTACAAGTTGTAGTTGATTGGATATTCATGGCTTGTTCCCAATATCACGATTCGGTGATGTCGACAGCTGAGAAATGAACTTACAGTTATGGGTTTCGGGAGATTGATCACCACTATCCAATATTTGGCTTCATATACATATTTAGACTTATTGTCCTTAGTAATATGTACGTCTTCTATTTTAAGCCATTTTATTAAATGATTTTCGAGTCAACTATTGATTTCGCAGGATAAAGCCTTTCCGTGATGAAACAATACTTTCTATTTGATATGAAAAAATGAGATATTACATGTATAACCCTTTTTGACCGCGTAGAGGATGATGATTGATGATGATGTGATATCAGCGTGAGCGATATCTTCTCTTCCTACAACTTGTCCGGACGTTACAGATACACAATGCGAGTAGAACTCTGGAACCATAGGCATATGGAATCATTCTCCAAACAAGTCATTAAATGCTTTCAACGTTGACATGTCAGACTCTGCAATGTGTTCACTAACCTCCAATTTTTACAGCATTAGGTTCGATTTTTTGCGATACCATACGAATTTAATCACGTGTTTTGCGAATAATGACATAAACCGAAGCTATGTAAGAGTTTTGACGCAAAGTATCATGGGATTCCATGTTACTTTCATTCTGGCGCCGTCTCTATACTACTTCTTGATATTATGACTGATAATAGATATTCCGGAATAGGAGGAAATGAAATCAATAATAATTTTGTCCTAAGTGTAAACAAAATTTATCTTTTATGAATGAAATTTCATATGTGAAAGATTATTGAAATTGTGCTGAATTTGGGAATTTTATGCAATTAACTAGATCTCGAGACATTATTTCCGTTTTTACCTGAACCATTGTTTTGAAATTTTATTGTCGCAAGATGCATTTCGCATCCCAGTGACACGCCTGGATGTGATTGTAAATTTTGTATAAACGGATACTACCGATGTTTGTTTTTGTTTAAAGAATTTTAATTTTAGAACAAATTATTCCTTCATTTTTATCACCATTATCTCCATCACCATTATACTATGTACGTAGTAAGATGCCAAACTGATTCGCTTATGATAACATTAACAGCATTATAAAGGGACACCGAGATTTTATAAATATCAAAACATGATGGTAACGTAAGGAGGAAATGGAATGGAGTAGGTTTTAAATGTATATCAATGTAGGCAATGACAGGTGAGGCAAGTACTGGTGTCATTATTTAGAATGAAGCCCAGCAATATCTGTGTACTTTATAGACAGTGGGAAATTGCACCAGAAGTGTCTACAAGAACATTTCGATTTTCTTTCCTGTATGGCTATAAACAACATGTATTCTCTCAAGGATTTTGTATTTCTTACTTAGTAAATCGCTATTGTCTGTTCTATTAACCGGTATTGTAATTCTTACTTAGTAAATCGCTATTGTCTGTTCTATTAACCGGATATTGTAATTCTTATTTAGGAAATCGCTATTGTCTGTTCTATTAACCGGATATTGTAATTCTTATTTAGTAAATCGCTATTGTCTGTTCTATTAACCGGATATTGGAATTCTTATTTAGTAAATCGCTATTGTCTGTTCTACTAACTGGATTTTGTATTATTTAGTAAATCGCTATTGCATTCTCTATTAACCGGATATTGTGATTCTTATTTAGCAAATCGCTATTGTCTGTTTTATTACCGGATTTGTATTATTTTGTTAATCGCTATGTTTTATTTACCGGAGCGGCTGGGTTATGTTTTGTCAATCAGAGCAGTAATGTACCGGATTTGTGTTTGTGTGTACGAGAGAGGTACAAGAGATAATTCAGTCTTTGGTTTTATTTCTAATGACCACTGTAAAATCCTGTGTAATGAGTGTTTTGATGGGAATATTATTCATTCCCATATAATCACCGGGGTAACATTTTGGTCACATGAATAAATCATGATCCGACATTGTTTTGCTCTTAAATCATCCATCTTGTACCAAATAAAAATATCATGTACACGATTTGACCTCATCGGACCAAAACTGTGTGACGTAAAAGGAGATTTACCGGAATGATGTGACTGAACGGAAATATCATAAACATTGTAATTAGGTGTGAAAGTAAATATACATTGAAGTTAAGAATAACATTTTTCTAGTAAAGAAATTAAACTAACACTTGTATTTGCCTCTCACAGTCATTGGTACAAGCCACTAACAATGTGAAGATAAAAGTAATCATTAACACATTTTTTTCATTTTTATCTATATGTACACTTACTTTTACAGGTGGGTCTAGCATCCAAAACGGATTAAAATCATTATGATATAAAGAAGTAAACGGAAATCACAGAAATTATCCAGGGCAACATTACAGAGGTATACCCGTAAAATTTAAATGTACCACAATGTAATGTTCGTATCTTTTCATAAAAATCCTCAGCTATTTTTGTCATTTCTTACATAAAGGCATTATTGCTATATATAAATCTGAATTAATATGCATTACAAGTACTCATATGTCATTTCTATATTGCAAACAGACGTTTGTTTATCTTAGAATTATGTGTATATAAAGGGTTACTCCATCATCATCACAATCCCCCAACAGGATAGACACAATGATGTATGGAAGACCTGTTTCATATAGTACACTGTTTACTGTCTTTCGTATGTAGATCGTTTACAGCTGGACTGAACGAACGTGTATAGAGTTCAATACAACCATATACGATCAGTAAAAATGTAATTTACTGACTGTCAAAAGCAAGATCTAGTAACGTGATCCACCATACGGTTGCTTCTAATCTTTATATACACATTACATTATATGATATTTGACTCTTTCTTCACCCTTCACGAACTATTCAACCGCCATTGATCATGTACGTTATTATTCCCGACCTGTCCGTCGCTGCTATCAGTCAATGCCTAACTCAACATTACCAGCTATAGGAGTTCCACAGAATCCCAATGTATCAGATGTTCCTAGCACGTCATGCCTGGAACATAATGAATTTCACTAATCAATAATCAATATTCTTCAATATAAATGAATTTTCGAACGATATCAACGATACTTGGTCCAAATTCTGTCCCAACAAAATGAATTTTCAAATTGTGACTTGTTCCCCAGAAATTTAAACTTCAAAATATCGAAGTTGCAAGATCTAATATATCGTTTGACTTGCATTAATCTACTCTACACATCAGAATTAAAATCCATCACTTTTTATGGAAACCATACTGAACGAATCGATCCAATCATGTTTCGTTTTAAGATGCACTGCTACAGTGACATACTTTATCTGCCCGACATAAAAAAGGCAACCGAAACTGTATCTCTTCGCGCGGTCGAATCGAAGACATGTGCTCCCCCAAGCGGAAAGAATTAAACAAGTTGAAGTGATATTAACGTAGACAGTGATATATCAAACTTCTCTGGACCCGTAATCTCCCCGTGTCAGTAAGAGCCATAATCGAATGATCCTTCGATTGACTAGCTGGAAGTGATACGCATCCAATTTGTCTCAGATACTTGACAATATTGTTGTTCGTGTGCATGTTGATAGATGTTTCTTAGTCAACAAAGTGTCCAGACTAATATTTCTTTACCGAGTAGAATGTAATGACCAGTTGGTAGATTCACGTGTCTTTGTCCTTGAGCTAGTTTCAGTTTGCCGCCCATGTTTTTTCCTTTTTCGGAGCATAATTAAAACAATTAGAATTCCCGAGGGATCTGGCGTATTCCGAGTCATGTATAACAATGCCAAGTTGTTTGTAATGACGAAAAGGATTTCCCCAACTTTGTTTTGGAAACGTGGTAGTAAAGGTTGATATGTTGTAATAAATGTTTGAACAATAACGTTAACAAATGACCATGTATGTATATAAACGGACTGACAGGGACACATCTATTGTAAGAAATATCTATGATACATCACAGTACTTTGACTGTTAGGCCTTCTTTTTTGGTATACACGATTAAAATTTTCAAATTATCCTACATTCAATATGGGTTGCTGTTCATAGTTAATCTGCGTCTGTAAGGAATTTAAAAAAGTCATTATTTCTGTTTGGATTTGTAAAATTGATTAAAGAATGACTTTTATAGGAGAAGCTTGGAATAAGATCAACAATATATGATATTTGAATCAGTTTCCAGTCTATAAACACAGATGTTATGTATTGAAGATATATTCTACATCAGAATCCTGCCAAAGCTAACATACCAACATACCTCTTATATAGAATACCTCTTTATAGTCACCCTGTGTCGAACAAAACCTTCTTCCCTTACACATGTAACTATTGTCTCACTGGATACTTATAACAATTGAGGGAATGCACAACGATTTATCGTCCCGTGAACAGCCAAGGCCTTGGTCGTAGATGGTGGAAGGCCCATAGAGTGCCATTTACCGCAACTTTGATAAAGTTTCTTGCCTAAAGACAAAACTTTGTCAGCAGATAGGGAACATAGAACCACACACCTAGAATAATCATCTGAGGTTATATAGGCCAGATCTGCCGACTGGGGAGTTATTCAATACGCCACAATACCATTAAGACGGGAACGCATTACTTTGTGCGATAGAGGATATCTATAAAATTGAACATAAAAGCCATCCACAATGTTTTTGGAACCATCTGACTCGAACCCATATAAAGTGTCTCTCTTTCCCATCAGTTATACCTACCTTTTTTAAAAAGTTTAATCGTTGCATTGCTTTAGTGAGATATTGGGTTATATCTATTTAACGATACTGACCTCTTCTTCAGTTTAAGTTACCAAAGTGATATATGTATCCGTCATAATTTAACGTTACCTTCAGTTTAAGTTACCAATGTAGTGTGATATATATATCCGTCATAATTTAACGATACTGACCTCTTCTACAGTGTCAGTCATCAAAGTGATATATGTATCCGTCATAATCTAACGATGCTGACCTCTTCTACAGTGTCAGTCATCAAAGTGATGTATGTATCCGTCATAATTTAACGATACTGACCTCTTCTACAGTGTCAGTGATGTATGTATCCGTCATACCTCTTCTACAGTATGTATCCGTCATAATCTAACGATACTGACCTCTTCTACAGTGTCAGTCATCAAAGTGATGTATGTATCCGTCATAATTTAACGATGCTGACCTCTTCTACAGTGTCAGTCATCAAAGTGATGTATGTATGCGTCATAATTTAACGATACTGACCTCTTCTACAGTGATATATGTGATGTATGTATCCGTCATAATTTAACGATACTGACCTCTTCTCATAATTTAACAGTCTTCTAAGTGTCAGTCAAAAGTGATGTATGTATCCGTCATAATTTAACGATACTGACCTCTTCTACAGTGTCAGTCATCAAAGTGATGTATGTATCCGTCATAATTTAACGATACTGACCTCTTCTTCAGTTTAAGTTACCAAAGTGATATATATATCCGTCATAATTTAACGATACTGACCTCTTCTACAGTGTCAGTCATCAAAGTGATATATGTATCCGTCATAATCTAACGATGCTGACCTCTTCTACAGTGTCAGTCATCAAAGTGATGTATGTATCCGTCAATCTATACTGACCTCTAACGTGATGTATGTATCCGTCATAATGTAACGATGACCTCTTCTACAGTGTCAGTCATCAAAGTGATGTATGTATCCGTCATAATTTAACGATACTGACCTCTTCTACAGTGTCAGTCATCAAAGTGATGTATGTATCCGTCATAATCTAACGATACTGACCTCTTCTACAGTGTCAGTCATCAAAGTGATATATGTATCCGTCATAATTTAACGATACTGACCTCTTCTTCAGTTTAAGTTACCAAAGTGATATATGTATCCGTCATAATTTAACGATACTGACCTCTTCTTCAGTTTAAGTTACCAAAGTGATATATGTATCCGTCATAATTTAACGATACTGACCTCTTCTACAGTGTCAGTCATCAAAGTGATGTATGTATCCGTCATAATTTAACGATACTGACCTCTTCTACAGTGTCAGTCATCAAAGTGATGTATGTATCCGTCATAATTTAACGATACTGACCTCTTCTACAGTGTCAGTCATCAAAGTGATGTATGTATCCGTCATAATTTAACGATACTGACCTCTTCTACAGTGTCAGTCATCAAAGTGATGTATGTATCCGTCATAATTTGACAATACTGACCTCTTCTATAATATCAGTTACAAAGTGATATATGTATAATTTTCCTTTCCCTATTGATTAATGTATCAGGCACTTTCTACTGATGATACGAAGTGGTAAAAATATAGATAACACTTCATGAGATTGTGTTGTCTGGTACATCTAATTTATTTCTGTCAGTAGGCAGATGCGTTAAGCTTATGCCAAGCTATCTAGGGAAAAAGGGGTGTGTGATTGGGATGGTGGAAGTTGAACAACATCCTATTCCACCATTGTTAATTTGACATCGACGGCATAGAAACTTAACCACATATTTGTGACCTTATTTCTGTAACAGTGTTAAATACAATCCACATTAAACCGCCCAACTAAAGAGATATTTTCACTGGTAAGCCAGAAGTCCCGGGTTCGAATCCGATGTGTCTGAATGAATGATGACATCTGTTATGTTTCTGAACCTATATCTGAAAAGTTTTGTAGATTTCAAAGATGTCTGAGTAAGGCTGACTATTCTGACAAAAATTGCTTCCTCTTCCACTGTCGCTTGGAAAATATTTTTTATTTTAATAACAAAATTTTAAACAGTTTTTGAACGCCTGACATTTCCGAATTTCCATATACATGTAGCTCATTCATTGAATCAATTTACATGCAGGCAATACTCTAGTGAGTTTGATGATGATCTCATTGTAATAAGAATGGAGAGGAAAAGTGCAAGCTCGGTTTTAAATATGATTTGTTTGCCACCATGGACAATAAAACTGTACTGATTTCTACTATTATATGTTGGAGATAAAAACTTTTATCGTCTTATCTGTCCATCAAGTCTGTACAGCCTGTGTGTAACGCCGGAGCACGGTTTGATGAGCGTAACGTTGTGCCCAGAGAATGTAGAACAAAGAATGAAGCCTTGTATCTCTAGGGAAAGCCCATAGATAATATATAGCATTTTGGGGTTGATTGGAGAGTTTGCCTGTCTAACATGATGGATCTGCATGTTTGGCGAGTCTATTCTCTGTCCGTTTTCCGTCTTGAGGTTTCTTGATCACCACAACTCATAGAATCATAGAATGTTGTCATGTGACATGTAGCACCCGTATTTCTTTCACTTAGACTTTGGCTACGGTTAGGTACAATATAAACGTATTATCGATTTTTGTTTTTAAATGACTATCGTTAAAAGATTCTGTTCTTCGAAATTTGTTTTTAAAAATGCACAGGCGATGAACACTTTTCAATACTTATGTATAATTAGAGTGCAGCTGAATAATGCATTACACTGTAGGCCGCAGATTTTCTGTCTGTCTATAAATCGTCCATGATTCTAAAAGCCTCACTTGTAAAAATCTTTGAAGTGACTGTGTAAGATCCAGATCGGTTGAAATAAATGTCGAAACCTAGATGGGGATGTGTTCTAACATTAGAATTTAATAAACTTGGTAGTAAGTATTCGATATCAAAAGGTTTAAAAACATTCAAGTACAAGAACATGTGTATAAATTATGATATCTAAGGTATTTAAATGAGGTTGTTTGAATAGGAAACAGTGTGATACTGTATGTATACTGTATAATCTATTATATTTGTAGCAATTGTTTTTATTTGATTCTCCACCTGGGCTTATTTGGAATTTTCATGAGGCAACAAAGAAGAGTCAGTGGTGATGAAGGCTGCCATGTACCCGTTATACGTATACACGGTTACAATATGAAATAAGGCTACATTCATTGAACACGTTAGTTGTAATCTAGAGTCTTTTGCAGAACTTGTTTCTGACCTTGTCACTGAGTATGACCTTGTCGTATGACGTGTATCTTCGGGTCATATAAGAATTGATTGATCAAATGGCCATATTTTCATTATTTCAGTAGTTGCTGATGTTGATATATCTTCAGTTGTATTTACATACACAGGATGTTCTGCAAATTCTGCAAGATGAGTAAGGTAAATACCAGAGACATATCGAATGGTGTCTAGGCAGATTTAACGCTATCCACTCCATCTATTCGGTCAATAAGGAAAACGATGTTAACACTATTAGTATTAAAGCGTAGCGCAAGTAACGTGGCATGAATAAATCCAAGGAATGATAACTTAATTAATTGTTTTAACAGGCAGTTGTCGGTTTTAGTAAAAAAGATATGCTAAAGTGCACACTTTCGAACAACACATGTTCACACAAAGGAGGTGTTGGTACACAATGAAACGTTTATGTTATAATGAACATTCTGTACAATTTTAGTTTAATCAATTATTGTGGCACGTGCTGTGTCACAAAATAGATTAAATCTCGCGTTTCCCTTGCATGCTGCCAAGTTAAGTGACTAGCAGCCGATGATTCTTATATTTCGTCGACCTAAAATCACAATGCCTATTTCTGCCTGTCTGATTTCAATATAGATACTGTTTACATGTCGGTTCGCCCCGTAATCACGAGCTTCTGGTCGATACCCGCTATGTTAGTAACACAACCCGAGGACCGGTACGACACACTCTGTTTACTATCTCCCTTCAATAATGATGTTTAATATTGAGTGATCGACTGTAATTGTTGCTCGGAAGACATATTGGCTGACATATTAGCTACTGCTTAATGTTTTCATTAAATACAAATCCCTCATCGGTCTAAACGTTTGCTTTGCCGGCACTTCTACGATTGCTTTCAGCAATGCAAATAATACTAGATCAGGAGAACGTTTTCAAACATGATCTTATTCGTCGGTATAGCGTCTAGATGACCATGATCCTTGCTGTGGGAGGCTTCTTGTGTAGCAGAGTTTCCCGCCAGTCAGTGTGATCAATAGTTGCGGACTTGTATAACGGAGTGCTGTCTCTCAAACTACTATCGACATTACAACTCAAAGGAAATATAGAATGTGACAAGAAGGATAGGATCTTTCCGCCTCTGTTAGGTGGAGACAAACACCCCCGGAAGTAACACAGGTCCTCAGGTGTTTGATTTGATAGAGAAGTGGTAATGGATGGCCAAATAATGGACGGCTTTGCTGCCGTCAAATCCAAATTCCGACACTTAATGAACGCAGCTATTCCTGGACATCATCAACTTGTTATAATTGGTGTCGACGAAAGTGATATGGCCGAGTTTGCCTTTGAATGTGAGTATTGTGCAGGCAAAGCATCATCATAACCAGTACCGTTACATTTAATGCCAACTGGTATTCTTACTGTTATATAATGATTCATACTGTCATAGTGTGTGTGTGTGTGTGTTGTGAGTGTGTGTGTGTGTGTGTGTGTGTGTGTGTGTGTGTGTGTGTGTGTGTGAGTGTGAGAGAGAGAGAGAGAGAGAGAGAGAGAGAGAGAGAGAGAGAGAGAGAGAGAGAGAGAGAGAGAGAGAGAGAGAGAGATGACTAAAACTGACAGGTAAGTCTTGTAAACGTAAAAAAACATTGGCACTGTGTATACAAATAAAGGCACATGTACACTAGGTCTTATATACACACATGGCACAAGCTAAACACTGATACCTGCACTAAAAACATCAATGGCATTATATTCGATACTGTGGTGTGCTACACTGACGCTGAACATGTATAAACTACTAAGGTATTGATTAGCAATCAACTAGTATTGTTTTCATATGTATCAGCGAGCCATGCCCTTAAAAATTAATCAGGTTAATGCATCCATGCCTGCAGTTTCAGTTTTGTGCAGATTTGTTTTTTTTATAGTGACAACGTGTACCTGATTCCGATAAGGAACTGTAGCTAACATGAACGCCCGCTACATGCCTGAATAAACATACATGTACATGATCTTGCCAATTAACACATCCTCCTAATTAGCGCTGTTATTAGCGATGATGTGTATCTCTACAGATTTTCCCGAATATCTCATGAGGATCAATATCGATCATATTTATATTATAAGCAGTGGCTTCAGTCGAGGTCAATTAGCCGCAAATTAGAAATTCTGGCATCGTTACATCAATATTCTGTCCTTAAATCACTACAATATATGCATTTTATATCTGTTTTATTAGAAATGTAAATAGATACATCGTATTGCAGATTTCGTGATAGTTATCTCCCCTCTAACTTGAAACCTTTTTTCTCATGTTATAATATCGTTTCACCTACCAAAACAATTAGCATTCTGTCGTTAAACAAATTGCTATGCCTTTTCGTGATCATTACGTTGCCTTGTGGTATATTGATTGGTTCCCCATTTCCACTGCTACAGAAATTCATAATTACCCCCCTTTATTATCGAAACAATTATAATGGCTGTCCCTCTACATAACAATCATTTTCATTACTAATTTAATATAATTAACTCTAGCGAAGTTAAAGATACTTTCTACATTTTCAATCGATAAAGACATAAGTACGGCAAATTATCATGTAGTTATACGGTCTGCATAGCTCATTGGGTAGAATGTTGGCCGATACTACCTCGGGTGAAGAGCTAAGATACCTGGTTGGATACTTCATGCCCTTGCCGTTAGTGTTTCCCATTAAGCTGAGAAACAGGTTGGTCTACGTTGGCATGGTTATGTTCTTGGATACTTCTTCCCAATTGCTTTGGAAGACATACAACGCTGCTCCTGTATGTTGTTCAGTGATACAGCCACCAGCTGTTAGAAGGAAGCATCTCCTCAAATGAAAGTTTTCTTGATTTGTTCCCGACGTAATGTCTTTCATAATATTAGATGTAACAATCAATTTTCTGATACGGAGCGACAAAATAACGTTTCGTTTATGCTTCCTTTCATCCTCTTATGTCTTACATATATCTCTGCTCTGTGTACTTTATTGATTTTGGAATATTGGTTTTTAGATAAGACGAGATCAGAAAATGGTTCACATGGATGAAGATATGTTTTATTCCAGTGTATTTCTATGATCATAATTCTTGTTTACTTTTGCTGGTACACAACACATGTTTGAGGATGGTCACTGACCTCCTTAATTCCACAACTATAAATAACTCTATTGATTGGATGGTATTGTATTATTGATGACCAGTGACTGTACACGTGTATTTATGGTCCTGAATATTTTTATACATCCCAGCCTTGCTATAGTTGTTGGGTGGAGAGCTACGTGCAGCCTTTCAGCCGCCTCAGTTCTTATCATAACTTGCATCAGACACATGTGGGACTTTTAAGAACTAATCTAAAAAGCTGATGTATCGATTGTTCCCATTTAAAGATGCTCCATCGCAATCAATTGATTTGTGATTTTTTTTTCAGCGCAGGTTAAGCACTGTATATTTAGAGACCATTGCTACAGGTCTCTGTGGTACATAGAAAGACTATCAGTATTGTGAGCAGTCGGTGGATATACTGATAACAATATCAAACCTTCATATAATATTACCATCAGTTGTAAGATCGCACTACGTTACACGATGTGCTATGTGCGCACGATGTCCGCACTCTCTGAGGTGTGAATATAAACTAATTAATGCAGGGTCCAGTGATATTGAACATGACTTTTATAACCACCGACCAATTTGAATATTCTTGTGATCGCCATTAAGTCATAACTACTCGAGTTCTCCGTTTAATTTTCAATCCGTAATATTTGCCAATCATTTTTACCAAACCGTACAAAATGTGCAATCCGAATTTTTAAGTGGATTGTGCGTTACTGCAACTGTAGGTACCAAAAGCTTCACAACATGACTACTTCCGGTTGAAGCTAAAGTTGGATGCTTAAACGAGCTAGAATAATCTGTACATTATGAACCTGCTGTTGTATGACGTGTGCTTGATAATGAATATGTCGAGACAGATATGGAACCAAACACGTTTTAAGAAATATGATGGTACGGACTGCATTGGTTCCAATTGATGCAATTCATAATGATGAAAATTTAGTAACTGTTTACTGTACACTGTAAAAGCCTTCCTGTACCAGGACAGAATGGAGTAAAACAAAGAATCTACAAATGTCTGTTTCCTTCCTATGTCTCTGAGTGATATATTGAATTCACGTAAAAAAGAAAACTATTTCAAAGTCAAAGTCGAGTCTTACTTCGTAACCATGCTGTACTTCATTGATGATTCGTAAATTAACAGCACATTAACTAGTTGATAACCTTCAAGAATACCTACTAATTCTTCCAATTTTCATCAGCAGAGATGCATTGTCATTATTGACAACGTTCGCTAGTATGATGGCAGAATTCAGTTGCAACGCCATCCACATAATGTAAATCAAAAATTACAATAATTATTCAGATTGGGGTGAATCCTTCCACCACACAATAATCTTCATCACATTATATATTCTAACGCTGTCTTAAGGGATGGATAGGAAGAAGCCCGTTTTACTTCTCCAGAAATGAGTGGTCAACGAAAATCTATTACACGACGTACAACAAAATAACAAAAGCGTTTCTGAGGACAGTTATAGGCAGATAGTCATCGGGTGTGTTACCACAAGACTGAGATATATTACAACAAATTATCTTCTCCTGGCCAGAAACATAAATAATAGCTATGAATGGTTACTTAAGAGTGCCAACAAGATAGTGTCTTTTCAGTAAACACTAACATGTGTGAACTGAACGAATTATGAGGTCAAAACGTGATGCCACACGGGATAATGGCGATATCGAGTAAAACGTGAGATAATGGATACACGGGATGTTTGTTTGAACAGGTTTGTGATCAGCGAGTCAGACCATGAATGGAAATGTCCAATGAACTACTGAACTGTTAATGAATGTTTCTTTACACCGACATACACAAATCTCCATGTGTTATGGAGATTCTCAGAGGATAAACATCCGACTGTATTGATTTTGCAGTAAGTCAGAACTTTCCCATGGGTACTGTAATGGTACATAGCTAGACGAGCCCTTAACATGACCCTTGTACGACATTAAAAGGGAAACGAGATATTTGGTTCCCATTTTCTCATGTCAATGTGTCTTTGAAGATTGTGGTTGCCAGCTTGGGGCCCGTAGAAAAGACAGCAAGGAAAATAAATATAATGAAATCACGTAGCTATCAATCGTACAGCAAAGACTGCTCCGGGATCGATGAATTAGCTTTATTTTCGTCGTGGCACCTCGTTGACCTTAACACTTTCTGGCTCACTAATCCCTTCTGTTGTTGTAATTATACATTGTACCATATACGTTATATACAGTGTAAAACTTACACCAATTAGTCACACTGAGATCTTTTCAGTCCCACAGATAATTTATTTTTCAGTCTACTTCACATAAGTGACTAGTAATATATAAATTCGATCACTGATACCGGGCAATGAGCTGTTATCAGGTAATATCTACATACGGCAATTCCACTATATAAAGTAACTATACAGATGTTACAACGTCTGTATTGAGAGCACTGATATGGCGACAATTCACCGTCAAGATTATTGTTATGTGTGGTGGGTTACACCGTTGATGATATATCATTTTGTTAAGTTTAAACTATGACATAAAAGAATAAAAGATAGAAGGTAAACATTGATTTGTCCAAATATGAATGACAGCGCAATGTGATATGCCTGCTTCAAACTGTTGTACTCAAAACGCCCGGAATTACAATAAGACAATTAAATGCTTTATTCTTATTTCATCTACCGTCACTGATATGTACCTATATCTTAAACTAATGAAATTCAATGAGAAATTGAAGATAGAGTAAAAGCATGTTGAAGAAAGGAAGCGAAAATCTTTCCATATCACCCTATCAACCATGTTTACATTTTACGTTTTGGAAATTAAAAGAGATTGCAATAGGGATAATATTATACTTTTTTCTGTTTTCAACATTGTAACCATGCTAATTTCCATAATAAAAATCTCATGTACTCAAGCTGATATACTTTCACGACATTGTTCCAGAGATGAAAATTGACCTATTTTGTCGGTTGCTATAAGAATAAATTTACAAAAAAATCTGCTTTTTGTAGCACACGTAATCTGCTTTGTATAGCACATACATCTGCGAGATATGTGTTGCATGTTTTTATATTACTTGTGTTAATATTTCATCCAATTTGGCGACACTATCATGACTGGTTTTATTTGAATGTAATCTCTATATTGATATGTTACAGGGTACGGCGCCAACTTCCACAAGCCCGGAAACAAAGTGCTTCTTCTCCACTGTCCTGAAAACTATATAAACGCTACTACCATGAGTGAGTATCATTTATACAAACATTTCAAGTTTGAGTTTAGTGGGAAGGTCTTCCGACTAACTGTTGGCATACCTGTGGGAACTAACTTTGCCCCTCTTGCTGTTTTTATCCTATACTGAATTTATCGCAGAGCTCATCAAACAGGTCACAAAAGACCTTGCAAAATCGTTCAATTTCACTCTAGATATATTGATGACGTCTTGTCGTTGAATAACAAGAACTTTATTGACCGCGTCCATCGTATATACCCACCCGAATTAGAAATCAAGGAAACTACATACTGTATTACATCAGCCTCTCTTTTCGATATTTTCCTACAACGAAAACACCATGGGCACCTTTCCTTAACTTGTATGATAAGCGTGATGATTTAAATTTTCCAATTGTGAATTTTCTATTTCTGGATAGCAACATTCCAAACATATGGTGCTTATATGTCGCAGTTGATTCTATATCCAAAGGAAAATTCCTATTATCACTATTTTTGTGCAATAAGCCAAATGACGGACAAACTCGTAGAACATGTCTGAGTGATCGCATTGAGAAATATATTTCTTTGTGCGATATGAAGTTGGACGTGTTTGATGCTCGTAAGTTTGCCTGTTGATTCCTTTGCCGCCTACCTTGTTCTTATTGAGGACGTGACATAACTTACTTGGGTTGACCAAAATTTACAAGACATGTCGATGAAGCAGAAGTCGCTCACTCTATCGAAACACCTGGTCTTAATTTCCTTGTACTTTTTAGGAATCTTCGTGTAAATCTTTCTTTTGTTCATATTATGTCCTGATCTTACTACGTTTGTGTTTGGATTGTGATTATGTTAACATGTCGGTATTTTCTTGTTGATGTTTTAATGAAATAAAAAGCATAATTTAGTCGACATTTCCCTCAAATTCTAACGGATATGAAACCTGCACCTTGTAGAAACGAGCTCAATCATAATTACCACATGCATGTTCTTATAAGTTATATGCTACTTATAATAGCTAAATATTGAAGACAATATTGGTAATTTTTTTTTTCGGAATAATTAGTAGAAATTCGTTTTGATTTGGATTTAAAGGCATTGTAATTTTAGACAAGAATGATAAAATACAATCATAATACAGTTTGGAAAACTGAATGATGGTCTATCAATCTTTGTAGGATTTAGCGCAGCCAATAACAGACATTAACACAACCTTCGCTTTTGAAGGCGGACCGGGCCCATGTTTATTTAAGAAGATTGGTTATCATTTTCTGTGAAGGCCGGTACACAAAGTCTTCTTTTTGAGATGATCAATATTCACCAAATCAGACTGGCATATGATTCGAAATCAGTCAAACTTTTTTTATAATCTGAAAAGATTTAAATCTGCTTGGATCAAGTGGTAAAATCCAGTACATTTGTATTATCACAGCTTGTTGATTTAACTTTGTTGATTATTTATTCGTTATTTTCTACCACATGAATGGTTATAAATAGTCAAATTAAGGTTCATTTGATTAATTCGAAGATATGGAAAATGCACATTCTATTCATAATGGAATGTTAATCAGTCGGAACGAGAGCTGAGGATGAATGACCGTGCATTGCTTTATTTGAACCACTTTTAATTTCCACAAACAACATGACGCTTTCCAGGACTTGACCATAAATGGCTGCTGCTTTCTATCAAATTGATAGTATTCCCAGAGGAAGAAAAAACAATTGGAAAACGAATAATTCGCTACACTCCGCCATACTGGAGATATCTCGAATAAGCGAGTCCGCCGGATGCATTGTAAAGTCAGCTGGACTGTAATTATGAAAACTGACTTTTTATATACGTTAATAACGGTTCCAACACTACTTGTTGAAGCCGTTGTTTCATAGATAAAACTCATACGTCTGGCTAGTAATTTGATTTCTTACGATGCATTGACTATATACTTCTATAACACTATTAAGGCCCTTTCCTCGGGGAACAGTTTTTCGATCAAGCAGAGGAGAATTGAGTCAAGTCGATAGCTGTTCTAGTTTCATGACTTAAGTTTAACCATGTACATCATGTACGTGATACAAAAATATTTGAAGTTATGAAGTCCTGAAGTAACACGATCATTTTAGAGAGAGCATTCCCGAGGCCATGATGAACATCTCTCTCAACATCCCTTATGCGCAAAAATTCCTCCTTATGGGAGCCATTCAGGATTTCTTTAAGGACACTGTCCAGTCATGTCTCTATAACACTGTATCACTTTCTTTCGTCTAAGACGACGCGCACGGAAAGCACGGATTAAATGTACTTTAGAGTCGCCCATGGTTTGCGTTCGCCAATTCATCCCATATTGGAAATATTCTCACATCTCAATGTAACATATCAGCTGATGATATCGGTATCGCGTGTTTGGTTAATGTAATACCGATTCTTCACGGTACATAGGAATATGACATTCATGTTGGCACCTTATATCATGCAGCTTGTAACCGTCATCGTTATATTTCTCAGAGAGCAAAATCAGAAAGTATACATCTGATAAAACTAGTAGTCATATATAAGCAGAGGTCTTTACATTCACTGCACTGAAATCCACCAACACTTCTATTTATACATAGACAATGGAAACACAGCTTGAATACGTATTTAATTCGCTGAGTTTGAAACATCCTGTATAAAACGTATTTAAATGAATATTGATAAGCCTTTCTAATGCATGATGCATCTACAGAACTGTAGAACCTTTTAAAAGACCGCTTTTAAAATTGCTCTGTCTTGTTGAAATCGTCTGGTTATGCCATCAGAAAACAACGTCAAATATCACACTACTGGCTCGAGTAAAGAACTGAATATCTTTCTTCATTTTTCACTTAAACCTCAAATCATTAATATATTCGTATCGCATTTTGGTTTTTAACGAGCAATGACAGAATGTTTTGTGAACCATATTGACGACACGTGTTTACACCCGCAAGTGTCGATTTCATACCTTCTCGTACACTACATACGTATGTCAGTGCGATTATGTTTCGCACTTGCCATTTGCCCAAAGAAGTTGACCGTGTTATCATCGAAACATCATGCTCAAATATTCTACTGGTTGTGTTATAAGAACTTTAATTCTATTTTCAGGTCCTGGTCGGGTAGCGGAGTTACAGAGAGAGGTAGAGGGAAAATCGTGTGATCTCAAGCGGAAGTTCATAGAGAAGGCCAACAAATTAGGGGTAAGCAAAGGTCTCCTCTACGGAACAACGACACAAGTAATATATTGCTATATATATATATAGGTGTGTGTAATGATGGCTTATTACCCATGTGATAAGTAGGACTTGTAAATGTAATCCCTGAGAGACACTATCCAGATCCGTCCAATTCTTCAATTATCAAGACTGTAATTATTCTAATTCGCTGTCGCCCGTACCACGCACAGAGGTTCTTGATGGCTGTCATTAACAGAGAGTTATATAGGGCCGTTACCGGATGTAGTGACTCCCCGTTGGTGGATATAAATTGAACAGGATTTGTTTTTGTGTATGCTCAAGTGCCGTTTCATTGAAGCAACCTCTCTTCGCGATGTCGACTGGATATAGTTTGATACACAATTTACTTAACGTCGAAACTTTTGCCGTCTCAAGCAATTAGATAGGCACCGGCGGTATGAAGTGTCCGGGAGGATCGAATTATGGATGTAATGATCCTCAACATTGAATAAACCAAGTCAGGGACAAAAACATGAGCGACACCTTGATAAAATTTAAGAAGGAAATAATCATGAACCCTCAATAATGTATACAATGGTAGCTGGTGACCTAGTTAATATCTTTCAGAAAAAAAGAAACCAGCGTTGCGTACTCCATGTCGAACCTTCAGTGCGATGTTTCCATTCCAGTACAGGAACCTGAATACCTTGAAAACCTTTTACGATAGGAACTAGCATTTCCTGTCTTAAAACACTGTTTCAATAACCTCCACGATAACATTATGTACCATCAACGTAGGCGGGAACCTTGGCAACCTGATTACTTTATCATGTTATCGCTACAGTGTAGTTGAGTAGCAACTTATTGTGACATGTAAACACCAAGAGACTGTCACATGTGAAGTATAAATATAGTAACTTTTATCGTACATCTAATTAGAAACAAACAAGAAAATACCAACATGTCAGCATATTTGTAATAAATTTACTCTAGCAGTGACATGATCATTTCGCCATGTTGTCTGCATATATATCAATTAATTCAGTTCATTGTACTTTCAATTTCATGTTCAAAGAAACAGCAAGGTTTTTAAACCCTCGTAGATCACAAGTTTACACTGTAGTAAGAGAAAGTTGCCAATATCAGCCGTTAGTGTAAATACTTCTGTAATAAATGATGCCAAGACATTGGTCAGAACTGTGGCATATATCATAATACAACAAAACCGAAGGAATATAGATGAAATAGAGATATGTAAATTGCTATTTTATGATTCAGTTCCATCGACACTGATTATATTTATACTTAATTTATTTAAATAACAATATAAATGTCACAAGGAAATTCAGAGTTGTAAATTAAATGTTGATATATGACGTATAAGTATCATTTTACTATAATTGTGTTAAACACTACGTCTAATAGAACCAAATTTGTTCAGTCTTAACGAGTTATCCCGATTTTTCCAGTGAATAGAACAGTCTAAAATTAAGAAGTGTAAATTATTATTAAACATTGAGGATATGCAAGTTTCAATGTAACATTTGTGCATTTGCATATGATGTTTTTATATTTCTAGTTTATATCACAACAATTAGGAATTTCTCATTGCCAAGAGAAAATAACTTTATCTATTGGTTTACTTGTAGATAGAGGCTGAGTTTAAGGTGGAGTCTGCCGAAAAACCTGGCCATGCAATTGTCGACGTGGCAACCAAAAGTGAAGCTGCCTTCATCGTGACCGGGACAAGAGGGATGGGTAAGATTCGGAGAACCATCTTGGGCAGTGTTAGTGATTTTGTAGTACACCACGCTCCCTGTCCAGTCCTTGTCTGTCGTCACAAAGAAAAATAGAAGACATCGCACTTATCCAAGGCCACACGGGAGCAAATGTAAACGTCGAACTCCATTACCAGAGCCTTCTGTCATTGATTACATTCTATTTAAATCCAGATGTCATTTTCGATAGACATTATGAGAGTTTCTTTGAGAGTACTAGGCATTCGTGTTAAGACATCAGTATATCACAGAAGAAAGCATGGGTTACATCGTAAGGGATTACTTTTCTTATAACTTATGTAGCTAATTTTGTGGAATTTCAGGTGGATGTGCAATATAAAGATAGAGTCGTCGTTTAATTATGCTATTATCGAGTGTGTATGAGTATACAGGTATGTGAAGTATGTACGTGTGATACAATCTTTGTATTATATGTAAGAGAGGGATTCGTGTGTTGTCATATCTAAATTAACGTTGTGACGTGTTTATGTTATCGACCAATCAGAACCGCTTTTGTGATATGTAGATCAACGAGAACACACTCACGTGCTTGAGCATTTTGTGATGTGTTGACATCCCTGTAAATCAAATAGTCAGCATTGCACTCTTTGTGGAAATAAGAAGTCATTCTGCTACTTGATCATGCCCAAAGGAAGCGTAAGGTTTCAGGAATACGAACACGTGAACCAATCCTTAGCTGATTTGAAAAGTAATTCTTGTCGACCTACTTTCGATTAATCGTCAGCCTGATTGGGGAAAGATTAAAACAATGATAAAACTCCCTTATAGCCTAGTTTGTGACATTATATTCTTGATAATATGAGGTAGGATAAATTTCATTTCCCTTCAGAGTCACAGATCTAAATGTGTCGGTATTTGACACCACTGTTCGAGGTATCCTTGGCTAGATATTTCTATAAAACCTTAGTTTCAGGCTTATAATGATTGTACACCAGTTTTATAACTTCCAGTTGAGCTTACGCTTCCTTTGACAATGGTTTAATCATCAATCAGGCTTTACTTGTACATTATATACTTGCTATATGCAGTTGTTTCGTTTTCAGTAATGAACTTCCTATATGGAACTCTTTAAAACTGCAAAATGTAATGTAACTCCAACGTACTGTTAAGTGGCAAAGACAGTTGCTTTTACTTCTCGTTCAAAAGTAGAAATCTCGTGGCACGTCTCGTGTGAACCGTTTCCATTTTTTGATGTAGTATAACATTTTCTCACTGGCATATTATGAAATATAATTGTAATTCCTAGTGAGCAATACTTTTTGGTCCAGTATGGAAGGATACATTTACAGAATGTTGACACATTGGCGTTGATTTCATATTTCCTATGTGAAAGTGGTATGGTCCTTTTAATAAATGTATTCAATGGTTGATTTTCAGCTTTTGAAGTCGTTAAACACGTATGATAATGTCATCCATGTATGTGTTGAATAAATTCCTCGTAAACATGGATCTCTGGTGTCGTTTCTCTGTCTAAAACGAGAACAGTATGGTATCAAAACACACTTATCTATAACATGATCATCACTCACAAGGCGGTTTACTGTACACGAATGGTGATCAAACAGTGTTGTTCCTGTTCACACGAATACCGTTGATTCAACAGAGCGCCTTAGGTCCGAATATTCATCCCTTGTGTGTGATCTGTTTACGGCAAACACAAGAATTTTGTTATAAAACATCTTCCTTGTTTCATGTTATATTCTAGTCAGTTCAGTCCAAACCACAAGCTGTATCTGACTTATTCATGCTTCATCTGAACATGTTGATTATTTGTAAGCTGGTGCTTATTTCGTCGGGTGACCATAGGTATTTATCATAGATGCGTGTTTATTTCACCAAAGAAAATATATATAAACTTGACAATTTTCATACCTAGGAACAGTATCTGATAATTTTAAACGTCACGTAGATGTGTATATTCTGAACCATGAAACTTTTCATTAGTATAAAATCGTGGCATCCAGATGATGGCAAAACCTCGGAGACTAAAAGTCCAGCAACAGGCTCTCAGTGTAACGAACATTATCTACGGATACCTATTACATATGTGCTTGTTGATAGTTACATTTAGGTATTTAGAGTATAGATAGGAACGATTTTCGGTAATCCATACCGCTGGAAAATATAACATCAATTTCTTTCCTTGTAGTTAACTTCACTTGTATTATGACCTATTACGGAAATTATAAAGAGTGACCGAGTTGCTTCCCTTGCCGTCCACATCGCGTTAGACATATTGCCTTTTTGACTGATGGGAGATAACTCCTCAAAAACAAGTTCATCGATTATATCACATCGATACATTAAGCGGTCTATTTCTTTCGAAGCACTGTCGTTGCATTTAATCGTAATAATGACGTTCAAAGTATTTAAAACATCTATAAAATAGGTATTGGGCGAAACATACAAGCTGGCTCATGCAAAATATACTTTCATCATATAATCGGCTGTTTCCCGTGTTAACCGGTCAATGTAATATTTTTGTATACGTCACTAGTGTGTTATACCACATATCATTGGCTATGCCAGTCATAAATTGGCTGTGACGTCATGACATGTACGATGAATTGCAAAATAGCACAACAAAACAAGTGCATCCGTTTGATTTTGGATCCAAATTTAGGCTATAATGTAACACACACTTGTGACTGGTATGTACAAATGACGTGATCAATGTTTTGTTATTTAAAGATAAGACAGCATAGCTATATCTAAAAGTAAGTCTGAAGGATTTGGCACATGTTTAATGAGGTGTTTTCATAACCTCTTCCTTGAATTCGGATTTGGTGTGAAATATGTGTTAGCCAAAGCAGTGATACAGTTTGTTATCACAGGTATGTCAATAGTCTTGTTGAAAGATCTTACCAGTATACGCAACTACTTTATTGCCAGTCAGAAATTCCAACATTTTCTCGGTCTCATCATCAGCATAATTCTTCCATGCTTACAAACAAAAGTCTCTCCACTGATTGTAAATCAATTTTCGCGAAAACAAAAACGAATTGGTAAGACTACTCAGTCTCTGTATGTTGTAATACCTCTGGCTTGTCAGTGCCATATCTGTTACATTTGACATGTGAAGATTATATATCGAATGAAATTGTGATGGATTATCCATTCCGACATTGCAATCCGTCAAAAGAAACGCCTGTTTTGACGGCGCACATTTGTCGTTTATATGACAACATCAATAACATTAAAATGGACACGTGATGCATGCCATTTCCAGTCAAATATTTGAATTTGCATAACAACCCTCCATTAAATCTGTTCTAGTCTTTAAAGTATCCACAGTATATCCGTGATTGTAAGACAATTACCATCGCCGCCAATTACGGTACACCTTTCCATAAATCACATATACATATATATGATTTTAATTTCCAGGACGCGCTTACAGTAGATAAACATGCATGGAAACCTTTACAACCTAATTGAAATGGACATTCAGGCGTTATGAAATGAATCCTGAAATGTGCATTTGAAAATAGAATGGTTGTCATGAAATATTTTCCAATCATATTGAAAGATATACTACCCCTCCGTCCTCCCCAACCAAAAAAAAAAAAAAAAAAAAAGAAAAGAATAAAAAAAACGACCAAAATCCCTAAACAAAACGATGATTACTCGTTAATTATTAGCGGTTTAAGATAGCACATAAACAAAACAAAAAACAAAAACAAAAAACAAACAAACAAAAAAACAAAAAAAAAAAAAAAAACAAAAACAAAAAACAAGAAAAACTAAAGAAAATGTCAGAAATGATATGTCTGAATTTTTTCAGCCTTATACTAGTGACCCTGGAATGATAAATAATATGCATTATCACATAGACATCTTTATCCAATAACTACCGTGGCATGTTGTGTATACCGTGTTTGATTTCGTTATAGGTAGTACGTGACAATCTGAGGACTGAAATCGAACCCTTAACTTATACTTACCCCGTGATTTATGAATTTATCATGGTTATTTATAATTGTATTCCACAACCTGGCCAAGACGTGACATTACATAAGTTGTAGTTACAACTACTGGGATAAATGCTATATATATATGTGTATATTAACGGGACATTGTTAGGCCTCGGACAAAACCATATCTGTACTGATGACCTATATCCATTACAGGTATTTACAAGTAATAGGACGGTCAGTACAACACTATCTCTGTAAACCCACGATCCCTACCACCACACCCACGCTACGTATCAGAAATATGGCGAACTCCCCCGTGTTAATGGCTGTGGATGGCAGCGATCATGCCGATTTCGCGTTCGATTGTAAGTATTGCATGCAGTTTGTAACATTTCAGAATAAGCTGTACAATGCCATACCTAATCTCCATGTCATCAAGTAACTATACCTTATGTAACTTAACGATATCCATTGTTGTTTTGAGGACCCTGTATTCTGTTACGGCGTCGTCACCACTGCCGTGTTTACATAGACATGGTATGGATTATTGAAATAAATCTTAATATCCCTAGTTTAAGTTTCATATAAGTGACAGGAATTCATATCGACTTAGAAGGATATTGATGTATTTAGGAAAATTTTGAATTTCGTTGTCATTACCTTAATTTAAAACTTTTGGTTCCTAACATCACCGCGAACCGCAGAAGGATGAAACAGCTGTGACGTTTTTTTAATAATTCATTATTTTGATATATTTCTGTCTAATTCTTCTTTCGTCATGTCGTAAGCATATTCTACAAAACTTCGACCTTGAATCCCCGTGAAGGTTCCTTTTCACCCCTCTAGGTTTAAACGTTTATATTTTGAGTCTGTCGTGTAAAGAGTTGTTTCACTACACAAAGTTCAGATAATATTCCGTGGAAAGCAAAGAAAAATAAATGGATTATAAGTCCAGCGTATAACAGTGAAGCCATGCTGTCTACTACCAAAGATGGTAGACATTGATAGTAGGGTTTCAGTCACCGGGGTGTGCCGTAATCTATATACCTAGAAACCTCCACGGATGAAACCGCAGTATGTTCATTTGAATTTTTTCTCCAGGGTAAATGTTGTTTGAAAAGAAACAGGTTGTCTCCCAGGGTACATGTTGTCTCCGCGGGTATATGCTGTCTTCCAGTGTACAGGTTGACACCCAAGATACATGTTGTTTTCAAGGGTTAAGGTTGTATCCAAGGATACAGGGTATCCCCTTGGGGACATGTTGGTTTCAACGGTTCATGTTGTCACCCAGTGTACAGGTTGTTTTTCAGGATACATACTGTCTCCCAGGGTACGGGTTGCCTCCCAGGAAGGATACAGGTTGTTTTCAAGGGTTAAGGTTGTATCCAAGTGAACAGGGTATCCCCTAGGGTGCATGTTTGTTTCAATGGTTCAGGTTGTTCCCAAGTGCTGTCTCCTAGGGAACAGATTGTCTTCCAGGTACAACGTGTTTCCCAATGTACAGATTGTCTATCTCAGCGGGTACACGTTGTCTCCCAGGATACAGGTTAATGACCCTTTTATAAGATATGTTCCCATGACACTTACACCAATCTCATATTTAGTTGAGCACGTATCTGCAAGTGTTTGCGACCTTGTATGTATATAATGTATTTGTGGCTGTTTCAATGTCATCAAGGACTTCTCTACATTGCTATTGTAAGGTCGTATCCGTAGAGTCAATACAAATACAACAGAAACAAAACAATGACAACTTTCAATACGAATATTTATAATAACACATCGTATATCGCAATTACAGGGCTCCAGAGAGACTCAATGATAAAATAAACTCTATCAAACAGCTGTTTCGCCATTCTAAAACTCGTCAGTGATGCTAAGGTCCTATAATTTGAAACCTAGTTCGGCTAATGAGGAACAAAGGTTAATGTCGATGTTATTGTTAAATCATTACACATGTATTAATATCAATATTTGATATATTGCCAGGGTACATGAAGAAGTTCCACAAGCCCGGAGACCAATTAATCCTCCTCCATTGTCCGGAGTTATACCTTAACGACTTAAACATGAGTATGTCCTATGTCTACAGTTGTCCGTGCATGGAAGACTGGTAGTATGACCTTTCCAATATATCATCATTTAAGTAAAATTAATCAAAACTTCAGAAACATACAAGATACAAAGGTAAGATTGATATAAATTAGTTCGTCAGTACTCAGGTATCAAGATGTGCTGAAGACATTCTTCTGAGAGTTAGTGAGTGTATTATAGTCACTGAATGAAGTAGTGAACTAATAAGGGAACGATATAGATATAGCGCATTAAGATTGACTTGTTTCTACATTTTAAGTGAATCATGGAATTAATGAGTGAAATCTACATTTATTTCTGAACGGTAAGCAATGTACCAATTACTTTAATTTTGCACTAAGAGCCATTCTTTGTTTCTGTCTTTGGTAAAGAAAACCACGATTTCTGTTTTTTCCCTAATTAAGCCTCATTGTATTGGCATTCTTTCATGTTCTCCTATCGAATCATGCACAGATTAAAAGTCAATGACGATGACTAATCCAGTTTCATTAATCTTGGCAAAGTTTTCATGGTTTTCCTGGGGCCACAGGACAAAAAGATGTATTTACGGAATGATCATAAAACTTAAGGGAAGAAATGTACATCGTTTTGATTTTTCATGGAAGAAGAAAATATTACCTGTTAGACATTAATGTATTCCTGCAGGATGAAATTTCCGAACGCAATAATTACATGGATAAAAGGCATAACATCCATCATACACACAAAGTGCCTCAAATCATCAAAAAACAGGAATGGAAAAAGTGACCTGTTCATTAGGTAAAGTGATTGAATGAATGTTAAATCTGATTGAAATAGGCTCTTAATAAAGAATTTTAAATACTGATGACCTAAAGATGAAGTATGAACTCGTAGTTAATTACTCTGGAATACATTTAGCTAATTCCTGAAAACTTGTATTTCTGAACCCTATACAAAAACTGCTTCCGACGATTGTTCACGTGTTTTGTCTATCATTTTAAATATACCCTGTTATCTTAATACAGATTATAATCAGATGAAACTCAATTTCGTAGCTCGTCTAAACGCCTACAACCAAACTGTTGTTTCATCTTGGTCACACCAGAACATACAGACACCCGTCTGCGCATGCGTCTCTATTAGGAAGCACGACAGTGATTTGTTTGTGTTTATCCGCCTTTGTAACTGCATTAGATGAAACAGCCTAACAATACTCAATTGTTAATGATTGAAATCTCCCTTGGAATACCAGCCATTCCGGAGTTCCGAATACTAGGACATATAAGAATCATATGTTTGAAAGATTTACTTATTACACCTACGATATAAAGCCACATCAGCAGACTAGGCTATGTGTGATTGACGGTGTCAAGCATGGAAATAAAAAGACATATTTACATTTGCGTTTCATTGTCAGTAATTTGTAAATATAAGCATCGATTTATGGCCGGTACAGGTTTGCAGACAAATAATCATCACAAGCTGACATGTGACGTTGATATTGTAACAACGTTATTATTAGATATAATTAAATCCCGCGATCTGTCCTTAACAGCCCAACCAACAGTGTTGGATTTCTACTAATGCAAAAGATAAGATGATGATTTCAAAATACATATCATTAAGTTCTCTGATAGTGTATTCTGATTCCTTTAACGATATTTAATCATATTACTGATTCGTTATGAAACAATGATTTTTATGCAAAACAGTTTCTGAAACCAATGCCGACCACTGCGTTAAAATGTTACAGGGCTTCAACGGGTGTAGCTTAATGATAACGGAAGTCGTTTGCGAGAGCAAATATACTCCCCTTTTGTTCTTCGCTTTTTCTTACACATATTCAACAGTCTCATGAAACGTAAAAACAAAATTGTATTCTATTTTTGGCTTTCATTTCATCTATTTCAAGTTAAGGTCTAGACCGTTACGAAAGGTCTTGTTTCCAAGCACGAATGAAATATACAGCCTACTTGTAAGCAGTGAAATACCGACTACAGATTGTTCAAAAGATACAAGCGAATGAATGGAATATAATTACGATGTAAAATATAATATATAACATTTCGTAATTGTGGTTTATATATTGTAACAGTTTATTTCTTAATATTTTCCAACAACTGGATTATTATCCTAATTTAACCCGATGACTGTATTGTTTGATATAACGAATTGTACGGCTTACCCATCAAAACAGTCGGAAATGCTTTAGTAATTCATCTATAACTGACTGCAGGTCCTGGTCGGGTAACGCAACTACAGAGAGAAGTAAGTGAAAACACCCAAGCTCTACATGACAAATGGTTAGCCAAAGCCTCGGCCGCTGGGGTAAGTTTCTTTATGGCGATTCCAAGTCATGTTTTCAACATCGATGTGTAACCAAACTTACGATAAATTGTAAGGAACACATAATAATTAAATAGCTTAAATTCTTCTATACATATGTTTCCTTCGAGTTTTAATACCCGTATATACGTTTGTTTCAAGCGCCTTTTAAATTCCGTGACCACTTTTCATATCATATACTGGGCACATTTAGGAAATCACTTTTTAAATATAGATTTATTTGTATCAAAAGACAAATACCTTTGGAATATGCAATGCAAGTCAAACAACAAGAAAAAAAAATTATCCACTTTGAAGTAATTTCATTCAAGCGTGTCATGTACGATTACAGAAAAAGCTCATAACATTCTGAAATAAGTAAATCCAAATGGCGTTGAAAATCCAAAATACTTAGTTCAGCACAATATCAATAGTGAGTATGTCCTCCACTGGCCCCAATAAAAGCACGACATCGGCTAAGCATCGGCTGCGAATCAGGCGCCGTATGGCAATTTGTGGAATTCGTTACCATTCTTGACGAAGACAATCAGCAAGCACCTGTCGGTTGGCAGGATGCCGCGTAATAAGTTGATGTTACATGTCCCGCGCAGGCTTGATCCGGTGAAGGTAACGTGAAAGGTTAGGCCAATTTTCAAAACTGATCTTTGTTACCATATTCATTACCGAGGTCCCAACAAAACGGTCATGCTCAGTGACACAGCAATCAACACACATACAACTCTCTCCCTACCCACGACAAACATGCCTCCTGTCATCATGAAAGTCCAACCAAAACCTGGGCTCATCAGTAAAAGTGTATAGGCCGCCACTAAAGCAGTCTCATGTTTACATGGTCAAATAACGATCAAGGTCTCTCGGTGACGTTTCCGGTCATCTGCAATCGATGCCACAATCGACACTGAAGAATGCAGCTAGAGTTCGTCGTGATTATCCTGCGTTAAGCATTCCGACTGCTCGGCCAGCCTCTGCACCTGTCATGTGACGTATCATGCAAACAGACGTTCAAAACAGGATGCAAAATGACAGGACATTCAGAAGAAACACTAAAGTTGTCGATTGATTTGACGTTTAGTCTACAAAGACAATAAAACAACAATTGATATTTTGATTTTAACCCTGTGCTACAAGATGTCTTGCCGCACGTTAACTGTGGGTTGGCAAATCATTACTGAAAAGTTATTGTGCATACGTTTGTGATAAAACAGTGGTCAATGAATGTCAAGCTCTATTCATTTAATGACAGAAAAAATCATAATCCTTAACTTTTTGTCTAGAAAATGATATACCTTTGAAATATGTAATATCAAAAAATTGAAAACTGTGTTGAACACTAATTATCGAGCCTATCATTAAATAAAAAATAATTTTATATCAAAACTGATAATTTTAACGTTATATTCAAATATCTTATACCTTCATAAGTCTACAGTCTAGTCATAGTTTGATAATCACAAGATGGCGCATACATAGTAAGCTTTGAATCTATTGTGATATCAGAGGTGTTCGTCGGCGATAAATACAATTGGTTTCTATTACAGATACAGGCAGAGTTTAAGGTTGAATACTCACAGAAGCCAGGCCATGTCATTGTTGATGTAGCACAACGTGTGGGAGCAGGTTGCATAGTAACTGGGACTCGAGGACTCGGGAAAGTCCGGCGAACATTCCTCGGCAGTGTCAGCGATCACGTGATTCATCATGCCAGTTGTCCCGTTCTAGTTTGTCGTAACTAAAATTACATAACAATATGTTACTCTTAAACTCTGAAACATCGATTACACCAAACTAGTGCACTAAGTCATGGATTTGCAATACGGGTAATCAGTTTTATAATATCGAATAAACTTCCGGTGTAAAGGATAGACTGATCGTTGTCGTAGATAATGTTATACTACAAAAGCTGATATCAACGATTTGTATATGAGTGGGTGGTAAAAACATGTTATTATTAACCCCAGTCCCTGATTAATGATCCCAGCTTATTGTGATTCTGATGTCACTATGCATGTATGACCACCTCAAATATACCTCATACTTTCATATTGTATCTGACTCAAAGATCAATAAAAGAATGGTGATGCATAGTGTTGTTGGTTTTTTTCTTTAAGTTATATGATCATGTAAATCGTTGGACGATAAGTGAGATCCCATATATCAGATCAGTAACCGGAGTGCTCATACATTTCATGTGTTCCTTTCAGTTGTCAACTTATTGTGCTTAACAATGGGTTATTTGTTTTAGCGAAAAACAAATATTTTTTGTCTCAAACGTATGTGTGTGTATTTTCTTTGTCAATCACCTTATACCGCAACCGGCGTGGCCACTGTCATAATATACCTACCACGTATATTTTTGCCTATGCGGCAGTGACGGAAAACAGTTTTATTTTAGTACATGCAATGGTAAGTCGGAATTATGTTCACGATTGAGATATAAAAAATTGTTCAGATAAGTGTAAATGCACTACACATGTTTATTTTGGTAAAAGCCACAAAATTGCTATTATATCCGTTGGGGTTTGGAGCTATATTTTCTCAAACAATTAATTACTAAAAGTATTGAACGCGCCAAAACAATGCCCTTGGAAGAATTTAAAATGCCCGAAGTTGGACAAGCAAACGAAACCGATATACCGTTTGTATTGACACATAAACCAGATCAAAACTGCCAAAGATTATATTGTCATATTACACGAAAGCAGAAAGATGTGCGATGTCATTAAGTCATTAGATATTCTTCACTGTATAAGGCAATCCACAGAACTTCAAGAAAATACTTACTCAAGCCAAATTTGATGTCAACGACCAACACAACTACCTGAATTCGAAGTGCGGAGATACCAGATGCGGGACATGTCAACACTTAATATTGAAAAACGGAAAACATATAAGCCAAACTGACTTAAATTGTTACAACAAGAGCCATATTTACGGTATTACCTGCCAACTTGCCTTGAAAACTATATTGCACAGACGGGAAACTCTCTCTCTCTTTCTCTCTCTGAATAAGAGGTGCGAGTCCACCGACAGCAGATTCGCTCACCAGAAACGCAAAACATCCCGCTAGGTAGACATTTGGATAAGTAGTAAACGACATTTCAGGATATACCCCTTTCTAAAAAGTTATTTATATGTGCATATTCTGAACAGCTCAAATATTTGAATCGATGAAAACCTGACAAAACAGGTTATGACAAATATAGAGAACGAAGGCCGACAATGGACACAACTTCCCTTCAAGTCCAAAAGATTCTAGGTGTAATTATGTTGTTAAGTCGGTTGTTACCATTATTATAATCCTGTCCTAATAATCGACATCTTGCACATTTCACACGTTTTCTCTATATAAAACGTCACACTGACTGCGTCTCAGTTTAAATGGGCATGTTACATTGAGGACGGTTTATGGAACAAATACATATGATCCATTCACCGTTGTTCTATGAAAGTCTTGATTTATATCTACCTTTTAGATATAACCAGTGATTACGGTTAGAAAGATTTACAGTTTGCAAGTTTCTTATTTCGTAATAAACAAATCATCCAGAAAGACATTGATCTCAACACATACATACGCATAAAAAGATACGTAGATAAATAGAAAAAAATAAATGAAATCGATATTTAGTATACTGTACATGGAATATGTAGACCAGAAACACTTTGTATTTTGTTAGGAAATTAGTGATAATGTAATTCATTTAATGTGGGTGTAATAACCTACTACCCTATGGATGTTGACGCGCAAAGGATAATGGGATTTCCAATCAGACGAGGTCATTATTGTTATATTTGGTGAGAAGAGGCGATATTCTGATAATGCGAATGCATCGGAATTACAGATTTAATTAATTAACATTTGCTTTATAGATATGTAGAGGTGAATGATCTAAATAATTAATTATTGTTCTTATATCAGCAATGATACAAGTGGCCAGAATAATATCTCTTACATCTCACGGAATGTCTATTCAATTGTACTCCTGTTGGTAGGCTGATATCAATTACTATTGAAATGTAATATATGTGCATGGATTCACCAATACCTTTCAGGTGAGTACATGAACACTTGTATAGGTTTATTTGAAATAGCATTCCTCACACTTGATGCAGTCTACATACAGCTGTACATATATGTGTCGGGAATCGCCAATCACTTATGATGGAACAGGTGCACCGAGATTTAATTAGTCATTGCGTGACGTGGTCAAAGACATTGTCTGTCCGGGCCCGTGATCTGCCAATCGATTGCGTCGATATTGTGAAGGGACAGGTGCGTAATCATTTGATAAATGATAAGAGGATATTACAGTCTAACAGTGGTGTGATGTGCCACTTAGCACTGGACAGAAGCACTGTGTAATCCGGTGCATTCACGTCAATACGCAGTTTCGTGCAATGCCCCTTTCGAATATTGGGCTTGACAGACAAGCACGTAGCTTGGTGCTACTGTCGTCAACTGAGCCGAAGTTGAGTTATAGGTCACAAATCATGTAAGAGGTTTCCAGGATTATCAATTGAGTTAAGAAATCTATCAGTAGACTAAAACCGGTTTTGACCGGAGGGTAAGAAACAGACTGTTCTGTTTGCATTGTATTTGAAGGCAATTGTTTGCAAGTGTATGGTGCCATCGACCTGGCAGGAAGCTGAGTAACCATCATTTCAAATTACCGGAATCAGTATACAACAATGGATGAAAACAATGATTGAAACCATGGAAAAGTGTTTTGTCAGTGTTACCACGGCACAGTGATTTTGGCAATGTTACCACGGCACAGTGATTTTGGCAATGTTACCACCACAAAATGATTTGGTCAGTGTTACCACGACACAGTGACTTTGTCACTGAATAACCATGGAACAATGTTTTTGTCAGTGTAACCATGGAACAATGTTTTTGTCAGTGTAACCATGGAACAATGTTTTTCACAATGGCATCACGGAAAATACCTACGATAAGCATATTTATTGTTGATATAACCTCGTTATAGTCCATTTAACCATGATATCAAATTACGAGGGACAGTGTTATTGTCAGTGTAACCATGGTATCAAATTACGAGGAACAGTGTTATTGTCAGTGTAACCATGGTATCAAATTACGAGGAACAGTGTTATTGTCAGTGTAACCATGGTATCAAATTACGAGGAACAGTGTTATTGTCAGTGTAACCATGGTATCAAATTACGAGGAACAGTGTTATTGTCAGTGTAACCATGGTATCAAATTACGAGGAACAGTGTTATTGTCAGTGTAACCATGGTATCAAATTACGAGGAACAGTGTTATTGTCAGTGTAACCATGGTATCAAATTACGAGGAACAGTGTTATTGTCAGTGTAACCATGGTATCAAATTACGAGGAACAGTGTTATTGTCAGTGTAACCATGGTATCAAATTACGAGGAACAGTGTTATTGTCAGTGTAACCATGGTATCGAATTACGAGGAACAGTGTTATTGTCAGTGTAACCATGGTATCAAATTACGAGGGACAGTCAGCGTAACCATGGTATCAAATTACGAGGAACAGTGTTATTGTCAGTGCAACCATTCGTTTGTATTGGTAGGAGTAGTGTTAACACGGGGTTTGTTATTACTATGCGGGGATCACACTGCCAAAGAACAGAATATGTACGCAATTTAACTAACAAAGATGTGTTCAGATCATTTGATAATGACAATGTCTGAAATCATGAATGGTCGTTTGGATCTGAGGTAGACGCTTTGATGTGTGCGTTGATCTTACCTTTAAGGCAATTTACGACACTTGTCTTTGGTACTGACTTTATAAGTTTACTATGCCACGCAATGTTCAACTGAATAAGATATTTTTGATCACTCAAAGTATGAACAAAAGAACAGATCAAATATTCCACTGTGTACTATCGGTTTATTATTAAATCACCGTTGTTAAAACACATATACTTCTCTGACATAACTGTAACAGTGAGTGTATACGGAAGTGTTCTATTAGTTCTCTCTGTTACTACAACGATATGTGAGTTATATCAGGAGTGATTTTCGTCATCTTACTCTGTAATGATGGAAGTAGAAGATTGCAAAAGGTACAGATTATACCAAATTACCACGATTTATTGATAATATATAAGTTAACAAATACCAAGTGTTTATGATATAAAACAATTTTATGAAATTTACATATGTAAACAGGGTATAATACAACAACAAAATAACTGAAGTCTGAAAAAACGAGTTCATTATAACATGGGTCTGTTATATGGAAATTACAAACTAAAAGCTGTTGTTGTCTGTAATATAATTCCATAAGTACTCGGAAAGACCGATGTCAATATAAGCGTACAATGAAAATAAACATATAGTTCCCTACTTTGATCAGCCTGTATTTGTTACTAACAAAGAAAATAAAACGTGTCTTATTTTCGAGTTTTATTGTACCACGTTTACATACGAGTCTTATATGTATTTAATGTCATAACAGCATGCTATATAGATATTTTAAATGGAAAAAAAATAAAATTTGACGTTTTAAATTAAAAGAAATCCTTTATCATGATTAAATTCATTCTTTGATAAATCAATCGAAACATGACGTTCAGTTCGTTCTGATTAGAATGGTTGAAGACGGTAAGAGAAGAATATTTACCATCTAAATAAAATATACTTTTAAGTATTATTTCATCTGTTTGGATAGGCGTCTATGTGAATATTCACTTGTACATCATTCAAATACAACGTGTTGAATGTCGTATGTCGAATTGCAAAACATTCCAGTTTGGTGTGTTGATTCTATTTCTGAATGTTAAATGTGGTATGCCGGATGTTGAGCCAAATCCTCATTAAATGCTGAGTTCATTAACAATTTTATAAGGCAGGATATGAATAATTGGAAAAGGCAATTTAAAGTTTTATTGAAGACTTTATTTATCAGAAGAATGTGTATATGTTCTCGATTAACTTTATCAGGACTCGTGTTTACGTGATGGGAGGACGTGGGCACGGCAAGACCACTGTCATCAACCTCCTCCTTGATCAAATGAATGCACCATCAGATCGTGGGGACATTTCTGTGTACACAGGCCGACTCTTCACAGATACCTCCAAAGGTGAGACGGATCTGTTGTGTATTTGTCGTCTGACCTCTGTGGTTTGTTAGAATCTGATGCCCACATGCTATATGATCTTATGATGATACAAAAACTAATTAACGAAGATATGTCAATACCCCCATGGGCGTCGACATCTTGTGGTATAAGATTTCCCAGCCTCTCTGCCTGGTTTGCACATTGTATGTTTGCTACCGGTTGTTTAACATCCTATTTTAACCTAGATTTAGCTTTTCTCAAACGTTATGTGAGCAGATAAGCAAATATGTGATATTGAACGTGTCGTGTTTTGTTTACAGAGGAGAGATTGGGTGCAGAGCTTCACATGGACATGTGGGAACTTCCAGGTAGTAAAGTATGTACGGACCTGTCCAATATGTCAGTGTTTATTTTTTAAGTCTAATAAGGTCGTCGCATTGATAACCAGTCCTGTAAGGAATGGGTTGATCTAATCATTTCATGTGTCTATTTCACAGCATTGCACGACTCCCTGTGGCGTGTCATGGTGGAAACATCGATGTAATACCAATTAAAACAGAACAATCACTAATGGCATTAATGACTTAACTATATATAGCTGATGACCTATTGATCCAGTTCTTCTATTTCAAGACGAAACCACTTTCAGGTCACATCATGAAATCGGTTACAATTAACAAAACAGAAGAAAATATAATTGTTTATCGTGTTATATTGTACCCTTTTCACAGACTCATTCTTTTCTGTATTGTACCAGAGTAGCTACCATCGACGACATTTAATTGTGCTTTAATGCATGAAATAAGTTATATTTTTAAGATTTAAATACTAACATGGTTAATACATTTGATAACCTACTGTATTAAACACAAAGACAAACTGCTTCACAATAAAGTATAGCAAATATTTTTCAAAAATTTAAATTTGAATTTCTGGACGACCTTTGCTTCCTGCTTATTGAGCAGTTAAAGCATTGTAAATGATCTTTTGACCAATTACAATCAATACCTGCATGGAACTCACCATGGTTTTAGTGAGCTATGTTTCAATCGATCGTTTGGCATACTTCTTCAAGAATTATATAATAATCGATGTAAAATTATTTCGGTGGAATGCGTTTTGCATGAATATTAGTCAATTCTGTAATCTCTCTTTGGTGGTAGAGCTTATTCAGTCCTACGGTATGGCGGGTGAGTCTAAATTCATGTCCTATCATTTCTTTTCTCAAAAGATGTAAAATCATAGCCTGATTTCAATTATTTCAAATTAGAAATCTTGACAGGTAGGTCAACCTTAAGAGCTTCATTAAGTCAATTGGTGATTTTTTTTATATATATTTCCATAGTTATGATTTACACACGTCTTCTTTTTACATTATTCCTTTAGTTATTGCGAGCACTCTACCCCGTCTTACTGACAGAACCCGCAATCTACCTCGTTCTGGTAACAGCCGACACGCAGGATCCTGATGTGGAAGTCTTAGACATCTGCAGGTATATAATGTATAAGGTAAGTGAAGCTGTCTTGGAAAAATCACACTTAAATTAGCATGACGATCTAATATGACCTCTAGCAAAACTTCGCATCTCCTGATCGTAAAACATCAAACTTTTTCTGTTCATTATCTGTTGTGTCTTTTTTCCTTGCTTTTCCCCCAAAGTCGGTGTCCCTTAGATTTTCATTTGTTAATGGGTCTGTCATATATTTTCTGCTACTTTTTGTATCGTTAACAATACATTTGATAATTTATGACACTTCTTTTAGTGATAATATATTATTTATTTCAGATGCTTTAACTATTTTCTTGCTCGGTATGTTAGTGTTAGGGTGGCTGTGTAACCCATTTTAAGTTAGAAAAATTAGAACTATTGCACATCAGATATAAATTTCCAACCACATTTTACATACTTTTTTTAGGCTTCTAAAACACTAGTAACTTCAATGAAAACATGTTGAATAAGGCCATTTAAAGCATGCTGACAGCAGTAGTGATTGGTCGACCTGAAATTATATAGTATTGATTAGTTGATATGAACTTATAGTGATATTGTTTGACTGGTATGGAATTATAATAATATTGATTGATTGATACAAAATTATAACAATATTGATTAGTTGACATAGAATTACATAACATTGAGAGGTTGTTTTTCAATAGTTGATTTAGAATGATATCAATATTTCTTTGTTGATATTGAATATTCTTATTTTTTCAGATTCACAAACCACACATCATTGCAATACTAACCAAAACTAACTTACCTTCGTGTCAAAAAATTAACATCGGTGACATTTGTCGTCGTATAAAGGATAGATGGAACGAGGTTGTCGGCCAGTACTCCCAGGAAAACACATCCTGTGATAGGTAAGTGAATTACTACTCTGAAGACAAGTCCTGTGATAAAATTACTACCAGGGGAACTTGTAGGTTGGTGAATTTCTCCCATAAGTACACCCCCTGTGAACTAACGCCAGGAGATCGAGTACTGTAATAAATGCCCCGTGATGTATAAGTGAAATGCCGTCAGGGGACCAAAAAGGCAGGTTAAATATTAGGTTAAATAATCATTTTCAGGAGAACATGCTCGGTGATAGCTTGGTTCATTACTTTCAGGTAAGCACGTTCTGTAAAAGGTTGGTAAATTACTGCAAAACGAAAATGTTCTGTTATAGGTTACCGGTCCTGTATAAGTTCGTGGAAAAGCTGCTAACAAATCACGTTCTACGATTTATAAGTGGATTACTGTCAGGAGAACACATCCTGTTTAAAGTCATAGAAATGCTACCAGCAGATCACGTTCTGCCATTTATAAGTGGATTACTGTCAGGAGAACACATCCTGTTTAAAGTCATAGAAATGCTACCAGCAGATCACGTTCTGCCATTTATAAGTGGATTACTGTCAGGAGAACACATCCTGTTTAAAGTCATAGAAATGCTACCAGCAGATCACGTTCTGCCATTTATAAGTGGATTACTGTCAGGAGAACACATCCTGTTTAAAGTCATAGAAATGCTACCAGCAGATCACGTTCTGCCATTTATAAGTGGATTACTGTCAGGAGAACACATCCTGTTTAAAGTCATAGAAATGCTACCAGCAGATCACGTTCTGCCATTTGTAATTGGATTACTGACAGGAGAACGCGTCTGGTATAATGTCAGCGAAATGCTACCAGCAGAACATGTTTTGCGATTTGTAAGTGGAATTACTGTCAAGAAGAATTCGTCCCGTATTGGAAAGTAAATTACTTTCAGGAAAACACGTCCTATAATCGTTTAGCGAATTGATGTCAGAAGACTATGCTTTTTTTCTTTTTAGATATGTCAGTTAATCACTTTCAGGAGAACACGTTCTGTGATAGGTTAGTGAATTACTGTCACGCACTGTTATACTTTGATTGCTACCAAGAAAACAGACCTTGCAATAGGCTACTGAATTTTTACCAGCAGACATAGAAGTATAACTTTGTGGTACTACTAAGAAAATATTTCTTCAAATAGTTTATCAGAAAGAACTGTCATGGCAGTTTTACCTGTCAAAAGATACGTAGAGATATAGCGCTAAGCCAGGAGTATGCACACCAGAGGATTACCCTGCACTTCTCGTAATATGTTAATAATGTATAATACTACTACGTAATGTCGCTGATCAGGTTTTGATCATGTCAGTGGGATAAAAAGTGCAACTCAATGCCATAAGTATATAATAATGAGGATGAGAAAACCCTGTAGTAATATTTTTATGAGATACGTAGATGGAGAAGAAGAAGAAGAAACCATGTTGAATATAAATTTATAATATAGAGGAAAACATGCTTATATCTACAATCTTGTCTACAAAAAAAATCATGTCTGAGGATAGCTTGACACAACATGATTGATACATGACATGTCATTTATATCATCAAGGGGACAAATCCGTTACCTTGATACAATGTACTGCTACCCGAAGTTATATTATGGTATCATGCTACCCATCCCCTCCTTAGTAACATTTCATGTTCTCCATCTTACAGATTAGCCTCAAGTGAAGAAGTAACTGGTGATGAAGCAAAGCAACCAGCTATAACAGAAAATAACTTTTCGTTACTTGTTCATCCTTTTAACTCTACTGACACTCAGGTACTTGTTTTCTTTTACTCTTTTTCTGCTGTAGTTGTTTACTTGAACCCCTTCCATTACACTTCTATAGATAATATTTAACAACCTAAATGTAACCAATTTTCTTAGTGATATTTGGGTAAATGAAATAAATTGAGTATATGTATTTTTGATGGTTGTGAGTAAAACAAACATGCCTTGAAATACTTAAATAAAAATTATAAATTGTTATATGTGACGTTTTGGTGGCTATCAGACAACTTCAGGTGTATAATTTCCTGAAAGTATCTTTTTGATAGTGTTGTAATTTTATTTACTCTGCATAAATAAGAAATAACAAAAATTTTCACTGGTGTAAGTTTTTTTATGCATGTAGGATGTAATAGGCTCATTGATATTAACGATACTGTTGTAAAACGTTGATGACGTCAGTGTATATCTACTGTCTTATACTAAAATGGTGTGTTAAAATATTTATTGGGATCTTGATATTTCACGAGATGTTATCATTTATCTTTTGAATGATGTTACGTTTCCTCTTCTCTTTAGCAAAACGTTTGTGTTGCTAAGCACGAAACCAAGCAAACCGTCAGCGTTGCTAAATACAAAGCTAAGCTTAACGATTTTTATGTTGCCGAGTCTAAATGTTTGGCACAGATCTAGACGTTGTACTTTCAGTGATCAGAGTGATAGACGACATTTTACTGCTGTAAAATATAAAAGTATATATATTTCATTCATAACTAATTCATTAACCGATACTAATGGTCTCCTTATCATTATGCATCTTTCATTTCTGAATATTCAAGTCTGATTTACTTAGAATACCATATAAACCTGAAAAGGTACTTTCCGTACTATATGTACATTTAGGTTGGCCTGGTATCACAGCTGTCAACATTTTTCGCATTTATGTAAACAAAAAGTAATGTGATATCTTACCAGATGCTCCAGCAGTTGAGAAAGTCACTCCTCGCATGTGCCTCTTGGATCTGTTCCGACGTTGGTTACGACTTATCTATCAAACCACGTCTCCTACAGACTTTTCAGTATATCCACAAAAAGAACAAGGAACATCTTATTTTTGTGACAAAAGAACAATTACCATACTCTTATTGCAACTTTACTGAACAAGCTTTGAACTATCTGCTGAAGAAGGTAACCGTTTCGCATCATTATAGAATGATTTGATTTAGCTACAAATCACTGCATATATCGATTGTATTACGTTTTCATGATACCAACTACAAATTACTGAAAGGGTTTTTTGCTTGAAGATAGGTCTTTGAAAATGTTAAAACAAAATGCTGGTATTTTATTTATTTTTCTTTCTTTCTATTTTTAGAACATGGTTTTCTTTTGATTCGTGGATTGAAAAAGAATTATAATTCACTAGCAGAGTGTAACAGAGACAATCTGTTTAAATATGATCCTAAAATAGATATTGATCCTACGATCAAACCGTACGAATATACCTGATTAAATCTTCTTAACTTGCTAGGACTATGTTCGAGAGTTCCACATCACGACGCAAGATGAGGCGACCACAGTTTTTTGTGTCGACCCTCTTGCCTTTTCTAACCTCATGTTGCGGTCCCATCTCGACGCTGGAGGGCATGTGTTTCGCTTGGAGGCTGGTAAGTTCTGGCCTTCAAACATGAACCGGACACCGCCGAATCCGACCGTCGTTGCAGGAGTGCTTGAAAATCTCCAGACCAGCGGAATGGTTCCTGAATCTTTTCTACCTCTGCTATGGAATGTAGGTTGTTTTTAATTGATCATTTACCAAACGGAAAAAAAAAAAAAAAAAAAAAAAAAAAAAAAAAAAAAAGACAAAATCATCTTATGTATACCTATATATTTTAATACATTATAGTTCTCTACCTAGCCGCATAGATCAATTTACGAATTGATTCTCAGCATTTGTATGGTAATTATGAGAATTAAATATAAATTAATCAACTAGAATATGTTCTCTTTTTTTGTAATCATATATGTTTCTATAGAAAAAAACTGATAAAATTGCATGAAACATTAGCACATTGTTAAAATTCTGTTTCTAGACGCCGTACATCCGTATGGACCAGATAACACTGGCATTGGGTGTGATGGAGAGTCTTGGACTAATCTGCCACGCGAACACCCAAGGACAGGCCATTGACCCGACCCCAGAGCTGGACATGCCGTTCTTTACTTATCTGTCCGGTACAAGCATGCGACAAATCATGCTTATGAACAAACTCCCGGAGACTAAACCGGTAAATCAAGTCTTCAGTATTATAAATAATGTTTTATGGTATGTAAATGCATCCAGTCAGAAATTAATGTTTTCTTTAAATGCGTATTTCGTAAATATTTACAATTGCATAGTGTTACGTAAATAGATTTTTTATCTTTAGGCGTAAACTCTTTTTTTATTATTTTGCAAATAAATCATGTTCAAAAACAACAATCTGCAATGACAGATCACGGCATCATTTGTATAGTAGTGATTAATTTTTATGAGCAGTGCAATTTAATAAGCGTTTGGTAGATTCACAGATACGATTGTTTTTGTGATAAAACTTCCATGTAATTTCATAATCTGGTCACTATTCAATGTGTTTTGCGACACTTTATGATGTCCTTAGAGCTTGCATTGGTCAGAGAACCCACACAAGGGAGACTTCCAGATCTCGGTCCACTTCTGCTGTAAATGTGCCATACCATTGGGTATAGTACTTAGGATACTAGCTTTGTGCTTAAATTTGACCAGACCATTCACACAATACAGCTATGTCTGGCAACAAGGTGTCCTCATACAGCTCGGAAAGGAGGTAATGGTTTGAAATTTCTTCACTCTCTTCAGATAGTCAATAGAAAATACCACATATAGGAAAAGTAAGAAATATATTCAATTATGAGGCTAGTTCACTTTTTCATCTAGATTTTGACATGCCTTTCGATCAAATTTGTTTTTTCCTCAGGTCCCCTCTAGGTTCAAAATTTAGGCCCTTAGCATCACTGACTAAGTCCAATTGAAAGGTGTTATTTGCTTGAGTGTGTTTTGCACAATATCCTAAAATCGGTTTCTAAACGGATATGAAATGTACAGTGGTACTTATTGGATAGCAGTATTATGCCAAGTCTAATATGAATTGCGAGTTTGTCTTGAAGAAATCAAAAAATTTCAACTCCTGGTTGAATATCCATTATTTTTCATTTTTCAAATTTCAAAATATATCTGTTTTTTAATCTGTTGCAATTACATTTGTATTATTGGTGTTAATGCTGGTTTATTTTCATTTGTTTTAGTTTAATGTAATCCAGAAAAAAAATAAGAAATATCTTAATGTCTTCCAATTTCCAATTTAGATTTAAATTTCGGTAGAGCGCAAAAGTTTGTAACAAGTGAGAGAAATGCAACACACCAAAATAAGAATATTCAAGAAGATTAAAGAGGATGAAATTACCTATTTGTACCGGTAGTAAACCAGTTAAGCATTGTAACTTTTCTCTTTCGCTTATTTTTATTTAGTTTCTTCCAATCAAGGTATTTACTCTCGATATAGTGGAACCTACCACAAGAAGTAATTGGGTTTTATACCTGGTCCTTCTATGTTATCAAATTTTAGTTGCCTATATTCGTTATCTTAATCTCCGTCATTATAATTTTTATCTTGAATATAGGATCTTCTTTCAGATTTAACAGGAAATTCCATGTTTTATCTATTGTTGAAATAGGTAAGGATTAACGTGAAAGGATTTACGAAGGAACTGCAATTCATAGCTCGCGTAGTGACGGATTCCTACTCCGACTTGAAGACTGCCACACAGGTTCTGTGGATGACCGTGGCACCATGTCTTGTCCATCTGCTGAATTTTTTAGCCTCGTTGCCAGGACTAGTTACAGAGGTAAAGTATGCTCAAAGTATACTTTAAATGGGTATTTCTATGAGCATGTGTTAGGAAAGACACAGATATTCCAGATTCACATATATGTAAGAGAGTTCAGTACGAAATATGTAACAATAAGTTAAAATTACGACATTTGAAGAAAATCGTTATTGAAAATTGACTAAACGAGGTCAGAATGTTAGCAAAGGAAAGTTTTACAAGGATACATTTGACAACATTTTGAAAATAAGATCAATGCATCTTATATATAATTTGTCTTCTGTTATGTAAATTAGTTTAATCCAGATAATGCCCTGTTCTCAAATGAGTGACAAATACCATGTATAACATCGAGATTCGAACACTCTAACTTCTTATCGTTATTTTGCATCGTTTATTGTTATTTTTAGAAGTACCTGAGTTTCAGGGGAGACCCGAATTTCGATGAGGTATTTAGAAAATCCGTTACAGACCGTCGTCTTAAGATTGACCAGCTAGTATCAAAACAGCTATCACAAACCGAGTCCATGTCGTCCAAATGGCTCATCCCATTCAAAGGTAACGATCCATATATAGTAGTAAAGGAATATATGTTACAGATCCATGGTAAGTAGGGAAATGTAGAAATAAGGACACATTAACAACCGTCTTGAACTAGCGGTTTACATCCTTCAATAGACTCATCGTGTTTATTTTTAAACAACCATTTGATTACGTCATAATTGATGTGACATGTGATACTAGAAACAGAACATGCACAATTTTCATCTAGCCTGTTGAGTCTTTGTTGAAGATTTTTTATCAGCTAATCTTTACTGATATATAACCATATGAAATTAAATATGTCACCAGCACAATCATGGATATAACTAGTACAATATATTATATAATTAACTAATGAACAGACTTATTCTGAGTTCGTTATTTTTTTGGTCGATATATAATTTATCACAGTTAAAACAAAATAACTCATAAATTAGAACTCGCAATTCATGTTTGGACACATTCTTAAAAGTAAATGTACTGCATTCAATAATCATAGGATATATACCATATGGACTTCTGACATATACTTGATTTATCAAATTTATAAAATCTTATGTTTCAGGTTTTAACGTATACTTTATAGAATTCTATATTTATCATTAATATATATATACTAAAACTCAACATTTAACAGAATGTATATTAGTTCAAGTCGATTGTTAGTTTGTTTTTATTTCTTTCTATGCTAGTACATATAGAAATGGAAAAAATTAACAGATGATTAAAACCGGCACTGTCGTCTATTCAGTGACTCGATTGGAACGGAAGTTATAACTGACATGGGGTCAAAATACAAGGAAACGATGTGGCGTTTTTTAATAATGTTTTAATAAGTATTTATCAATTGATATATTTTCTTTTGTACGATATGTGTATATGTTTTAATGAAAAGACAAAAACTAATTTCATAATCAATCATTCTGCATTTACACAGTTTAAACAATTTTAATTGATATTGGTTTTGTGATTCGTGAAAGAAAAATGTGCTAAATCCATTGCAGTGTCTGCAATGGTTCTTTTATTTGACGAAGTAGTGAAGATGCATATACAGCGGCAGCACTAAGCATACACATATAGGCGTTAGAGGCATGGTTCCTTGTCATGTAATTGATTAATACAAAAATATGTTGTTTTTATTGGTTTTGTTTATGTGTTTTGTTTTCGGGCTGGAATTTTAAAAACGTTGCCGAATTTTAAATTTTGGTTACTGGTGAATGACTTGAGGTAAATGTCTTCTTCGCTTTCTTTAATATATTTTAGTGGACAACTCTGTGACGTCATTCGAGACATGGCTTGCGTTTCTTATGGCGAACCGGAATGATGTGCTCCAAACACTGTCGCCGGAATTGCTGTATCCGCCCGATTCTAATACACGACCAGGTACTATATCAACTGAGAACATTCCTCGAAAAACCACAAAGAAGGTACGTTCCATCATGTGTCTACTAGAAGAACACTGCGTGCAAATTTTAAAAATTGATAAAAGTTTCCAGTTATCAAATCGAGTTGCCATGTATGTAATTTGTTTTGTACAATAAGACACACGAGAAAGGATTTGAAGAGTTCGAATTTGTTGTATATCGATTAACAGATTTTATTAAATGCGAAAGAAATTGAAAAAGAAAAGAAAATACAGGACATTTGATATTTTAATTGTTTCATTGACTCAGGGACATTATATTGCAAAACTTAGAAAGAAAATCCCAAATTTAACCAAACTTAAACAAAACAAAAGCAAAACAAAGAATAATGTTACAACCCCCTCAAAAAGAGTACACCCTCCACTTGTTTGTTATTAAGGAAGGTTCAACATATCTTTCCCTCATTTGCTGCTTCGTCAATTGACATTACAGGTTTAGCAAAACGAAATCGGGATATCACTTGATAAATAATTGAAATCGATGAAGAGTATTTTTCTAATGATGTATATCTGAAACATGAAGATAAAAAAGTTGTCTATGGTACAAACTTAAGATAGGTGAGAGGTTAGCTCTGCTCAGGAATTTTGTAGCACCCTAGTTTGACATAAGTTTGGATGACATGAATATATATTGCAAGCCACGTTTTCAAGGTTTCAGTTTTCGAAGTCATTTTGGGTGTTTATAACATTCCTTCAGGGTTTACTTTTACCTCTAACATCAAGGAAGGAACATGATATGGTGAAACCTCTGTATGATATCTTTCCATAATTCGGCAATATTCTGTCGATTATCGCAAAAATATTTTTTATGTGTATTAGTCTATAAAGAATCTATATTTCCCAGAACTTCTAAAACGTTTCCATTGTGTATCAATACAATAATTACGGGTTTAAGACTACGTTTATACATCTTCATGTTCGTCAACTCCAAAAACATTGAAAATAACCAAATACTACTAACCAACCCGTTTTTGCCTGTGTAAGTCTTCACGTAGATTTATTCGTTCTTCGTTCGTTCTTTTATCAGCTTTGAATGCATACTTGTGCAAATACCCCAGAAACTAAACTCGTAAAAAACTTTTCTAAAAATTAATCTGTATTTTCTAATATTGTTTATAAACTGTGCTTGAAAAGGTTACCTGTACATGATATCACTTCTATATTGTTTGTAATTCGTCCCTGCCAATTCTCATCACATTGCAAATAAATACATTATACATAGGGGTATATATAGGGGGTTGTTTACTGCATACAATACGTCGAACGTCAACCTCGATTACAAGTCTGGTTGCAAATATGGACTTCCGGTTTCTGTCAATTAAAAAAAATAAGCCTTGTTTTATCTTCAAGTTTCTAGTCTATGCATGTAAATATTTACCATTATGAACTTCAGATAGGTACTTGTCTTAATTTCAGACTTGTAAAGTGAGCTGGGATATTGAAAACAAAAACACAGAAACTAAGAAAAGTCCTAACAAGACTGATCCAGTTACACAGGAGACGGTAGTAACAACGTCACTACATCAGACCAAGTTGGCATCGAGAAAGAAAAGACGTAAACATGTGTTGCCAATTAAACATAAAGTATCACCGTCACATAAGGGGGCGGTAACGGGATTCGACGAAGAAACGGCATTGAAAGTGGCATCTTGTATTTCAGCGACAGTGCTATCTGCTAGTGTTGCGAGGTTCATGGAAGACGAGAATAGGGTCAACAGCACATGGTCGCCAGAACAGGTAACGGAAAGTTATCCTCATGTAAAGGAGAGAGAGAGAGAAAGAGAGAGACAGGGAGAGAGAGAGAGGGAGAGAGAGAGAGAGAGAGACTAAAAAATTATTTCCAGGTCCATCTCTGTATAAAAAAATTATTGTTTAGATCTTGTTTTTTATTGTCATATTTTTTGCTAACCGTTTTTAACGTCTTTTTAACCACTTTTTTCAGGTTCTTGCCGTGCGCGAGATCTCACAGTTGTCATCTTCAGTATGGGAGGGCGATATGACGAAATTTTCCGCCGCTATTTCTCATGCTGTAGAGAAAAATAAGCAAGCAAATGATATAAAAGCTGCCAAGCCAGATCACTCACCAACCATTCAATCTACCAGGTTCTGTGTTCTGTTATAACAAGAGGAGCTTTTATGCATCGCCCTGATTCTTACAAGAAAACTGCGTTACAACTGTGAATATTCAAATGGCATACAAGAACCACGATGGCACTATGATATACAATTATACATAACTATATGAAATATATCGAAATGTATCATAAAAAATGCACACAGTTAAACCTGCATTAGCGGTCACCTGTTTCAAACGGTCAGTGAATAATGGTATCGATACGTCAGTGAGAGGTAATGTGATGGTAATAATTTATGTGCTATAACATAATAGTTCTTGCGAACAAATTCCAAATAGCATATAAATTAATAATTATACACCACGATGAGACGATTTCACCCATACTGACATATACTTTGTGTTTCTGCCAAGTGTGCCCGTCGAAGGAGGGAAAGGCAGAAATTAATAGCGAGTTGTGTTGAATTACACAAAACAGTAAGAAACATACCTCTTACATGTATGTGGCGATAAACTATTAAAAATGCTAAGCAATCAAAACAAAGCAATCTTACTTGATCTCAATGATAAAGGCGTTAGTGTTTACAGCGTCATGTATATCCTGTTTTGTTCTTCATATTTTTTCCTTAGTGCATGACGCAGGTTTTGACAAGAGCTATAGACACGACTATACAAAGGCATAAATAATATACATGCATAAAATGTTTCGTCTCTATTTTCTTTATCGTGGACATTTAAACAGCCTTAAGAACCGAAAAAAAATCCTTCTATAGATAAAGTTCCTTGTTTGAAAGTGTGAGTTCCATTTGATTAATCTTTTGACTGGAAAATCATTTTTATGTTTTTTGCCTGATTTAATTTTAAATCATTTTTAAAGAAATGTGTTTTTATTTCATTTTTCTCCTTTTTATATTTTATTTTACTCTGTTTTATCTATCTTATATTGCACTCTACTTTAAGCAATTCAATTCTTTACCACATCTGTGCAATATTATGTTAGCAAAGTGTGAAACATCTACAAAACGTGCTCATTTGCCCCATAATATGTAACCCTAATACCAAGGGTGTTTGCATAGAAAAATAAATGACATATATGAAACTTTTTCCTAAACTGTCTTTCAGTAGTCGATATTACTCACTAAAATTGTCATTCTAATAACAATTCTTTTATTAGTAAATAATTGTAGCTGAGGGAGATGCAGGGATATTCAAATTATATAAACTCTGCCAGAATCTGCGCAAAGTTAATTTCATTACCAAGATTTCCTGGAAAGCAAACACAAATGATTCTTCATGACTTTATTTCATCACACAGACACACATATATTCACACAGACCACCACCACCACACAGACACGTGTTAATTACGTACTTGGATTGGCCAATATCAACAGGAAGGGAATCACCGATGATGCGAAACACGTGACACCTGGCTTTCTTTTCTTTAGCTTTTCCTTGGGTCTCCCAACTTTCATCGATTTGAACTATAAAACATGTTGACATATCGGGCTCTACTGCATTTTATTCTAAATTGGTTTTGAAAGGTAGTGTTCACTCGATTCTTTTGTACAATTTTAGTAATACATATTTTTGAAAAGACATGCTCAGTTCATTTAGAGATGGCCAGAGTACATATGTGTATGAATCATATACGTTTCGAAACAGACATATCTGAATACACAAGAAATGTCGTTTTGTCACACAACTGCCAAAGGTTTATCCTTTTATCACATAAATGGCGTGTTGTGCCATGTCGTACAGCCATGCTATAAATATCAAATGACACGTATGTACAAACACATTGTGATGTCACAAATTAGTCGTGTCTTGATGTGGTCACATGATTGTCCGCATGGTGAAAAACGTACCTTCCGCGAAATAATCCCTAATGAATATACATTTAGCCATTGTGATCTGGAAATGAGATCAAATTCATTACTCAAATGAAATGGTGTAGGCGTTATTATGGGACGTTATACTGAAATGACATTACTGAAACAATACGTCGGACAAAGAAAATAAATGTAATAGCGGTATAACTGACACTAAAAACCAAAATAGTTGAAAGTTATGTAGAAAACAATGTATCCCTAAGATCAAACATTTCTTCTTACTGTAGATATTGTACTTCACACATCTCACAAAGTAAAAGTGTGAGATACCACGGTCCACTGCACACCTAGTTCCCTTTCATAGGTTCATGTAATCATGACCATGAAAGAGGCTGTGTGTAGTGGACTGTGATAACAAATCCGTAAGAAAAGATAAGCTATTATTGATTAATTCAATTATATTACAGATGAGAGGATCGATTTAATTATAGTATCTATATATGTATATTCATTACAGTGTCATTATAATTTATTGATTTTCACAATCTTCACACGGCAAAATATTTTGAAGATTTACTTTTTTACGGGAATGTAAAACATCCTCCCCTCTTTCTGGAAAAGTATGTAATCTCCAGAAGCTATATTCTTGATCTTGAAATAGCACATTCAACTTCAATCATTCCTTGGAAGATACACACTAAAAATACTTGAATTACTTTTGGGTGAATATGTCCCTTGTATTGAAACGGTTTTAGAATCTTTTATCTTTAAAACCATTTTAATCATGACCATAATGTACAAAATCTGTTGTTATTGCCGCATTTCTCTAACTCTAGAACAGAGACCCCCTCTCAATCTGTTACAAATCATCTTCACGGGAAAATAATTCTTGTGTCCATCATAATAGACAAATACCGACAGATATATATACTAAGCTAAGAATTACAGGTACATGAGACAGTGAATAATGATGAGGCATGGTATAGGACCTGGCAAGGTTAGTTTTTTCCCCAATCCAACTTTTTGTTTGTCAAACGTGTGAAATATGTAGGAAGTGATTTCTCGTCACGTGGGACTTACGTTACATTCGCTATTACTCGTTACGTGAAAACATGTTCATTAAACCTAAATAGTTCGATACCTTATTAATAGGTACATATGTGAAATGTATCTATAAAATCTTTCAATCTTTCTTACAATACTGGTATGTGTGCCCCAGTTCTCGGTCATGCATTGACTACACTACAATATTGATCACTGGGTCATTGGTGTTGAATAAATCTGCCCGTAACCAGTACTGTTTACATGGCGTCATGGCAGCGGCACCACTGCTGGGTACAACACTCGTGTACCAAGTTACCTGAACGGTGGATCGCGTTCCGGAGTAATAGTCGAGCCTTTGATTCGTCATCATGGCAATGCCAGGTAAGACTTTAATCAAAAATCTACAAAAATGTGAAAACTTGAATAGATATCCGTAAAATCATTTTATCATTTTATCTATCTATAGCATCAAATTGATAATCGTCATCGCCAGCATTAAAGATATACAACATACTTAATGTTCTACGCTAAGTGAAAGAAGAGTGTTTGTAACAGCACTAATTATTCGAAATGATGTTATTTTCCGTACTCTGTGTTACATAGATGTATTGTATATCTATTGCTGAATAATGAAAAGTGAGTGGTTTATATCAAATTATCTTTGAAATGGTTGTTTAATGCCTACCACAGTATCCTAACACGTTATAGGTATAGCATATCAGTATTAATTACTGTGACAAATAACTAGTTTGTTGAACAAAGGAACCATAAGACACAAAGAACAGATAATACATCCAGTACATGTTTATTCTAAAACATGTATATGCAATATTGTTGAATATTGAATGAATATATTTTAGAATTAATTCATTGATCTATCGCGGTAACCGATAAATGTTTACTTCGTACGACCTATTAGCACTTTAGTTAATGCTTTCAAATCCGTTCTATAAATAAGCTTATTGTTATTAAGTCCATGACAATGACCACATTTCAATTCGAGTCAACAGGTAATAAAATGGTCTTTCGAAATGTTAAAACTCTTGTAATTACTTCTTAACGATATATTGTCGACATTAACATGTCCTATGGAAATGTACTTTCAGTTAATACACATATAACATACGTGGTGTGAAACACAACGAGGATTCACGGTATACAATATACTGCATAACTCAACATTGCACGTATCGAGTATACAATACAAGACACATCTATTTAAACACGTGTTGTATTTTGAATTGTGTGTCTTGTTGTTAGGGCGGTATTTGCTTTTCGTTAAAAAAATTATATTACCTCCGTCGCGCTGTCAGGTTTTCGCATTACGCATATATTTTTTTCCTAAATCCATATCCACCATTAAGAAACTCAATTATCAAGTGTTGAATGGAATGTTTTGTTCCCAAACTTTTTCAAATGTTAATCCGATTAAATAGCTTATTTAAACCACCACGGAAACACGATCTCGAACTGTAGTGTGTCGACAATATTTGATCAATTTGTTAGACTTGTATGTAGCACACATGCAAATCCAGTTACGCTTGATATACATATATAAGATCTTTCTAGAGTTTTCATTTTATAGGCAATTTCAGTAACGCGTCATTTTATAGAGCATTTGGGAAGACAAAATAATAAAAATGCGAATTAATTTCATAAAGTAATTACATATTCAATGGAAACTAATATTTTTGTCACATGATCCAAAATTTTTAATTAGCAAATATTGCAGAAACGTTCCTTTCAATGTCCTGTCCATATATATGGTCCCCATGGTAACGTCACATGGTAATCAGTAAATGTGAAACGCCATTTTACCTCGACGTCATAGTGATTAAGATTCCTCTTTGTTCATGAATAATTTGGATATGTCTGGTATGATATGACTTTAATTAGATCGTATATTACTGCCCTAACAGTTACTGAGATTAAATACTTATCATTCACTTCTAAAGAAAAACAAAATTTATTTTAGTCATCAGTTTAGGCAACAGACCTAACAATGTCACAGTACACGCAATACCACCACAATAACAGTACTACAGTCTAATTATTGGATTAATAAACGTCAACTAAGTGATATTTACGCAGATTAATGTATTAATGTACTTTTGTTGTTTATTTCCAGGATCATATGACCAGAATCCGCAAAGTAAGTATTATATTCTTTACAGAGACATAATAATATATGACAGAGTCTTTAGTACATAGCTACCCTGTGTCATTTATCACACCATGAACACATCCGCTAATGGTTTGAAATCATGGAAATTGTACTGGGAAAAAAGCAGTGACAACTTATGGATTTCATGTGCAAATCTCCATGACCGACAAATTTTAATAGGATATACTTACAGGATGGAATCCTGGCGGTCCTCCCCCCAATCAAGCGACCGGTCAAATGGGGGCCCCGGGGACGGGCCCACCGCAGTACGGCCCACCTACCATGCAAGGGATGGCCACGATCTCCGGCTACGAGAAAGTTGGAGGATTCGGACAAAGTAAGATATCGTATTTTTCCTTCATATTATGTGATCTAGAAATTACGTGATCAATGTTCAATAATGAACTGCTAGTTATGTCTTATTGTAAATTCATATGGCGGGAAAACCAATAAACTTGAAATGTTTTTCTCTCCAATATACACCTGATTTAACAAGTTTGTGTTTTACACTTACAGTGAACTTTATGCCACCTCCGCCCCCGCCACCTCCCCCACAGGGTAAACCACCTCCGATGGAATTCACCAAGTATGTTTGTTTTATCTGTATGTTTTAGCTGTTCGATAATTCTTTTACTTCTTCGTTGATTTACCTATTCAGTTCATATTGACAACCTACTTATCAAGAAAGTTATAATAAAGATTATCATGATTTTTGGCGCCATGCACACGTCACTATGATAGATATAACATCTTTGTCAACTTTTAGCCAAATATACATGTGGAACTCTTAGATAGGTAGCTCTGTCGTATACCTGAAATATTCTACCTGGGAAGTGTGACATACATATGAACGCCATACATTTCATATATATCTCATTATATCTCATTTTTTAAAGAAAATATCAAACAAGGATCTGTAAGTAAAAATACACAAAATTGCAAATTCATAATAACGATTCTCTTATATATGATATGTGCTGATTTACAAATGAGTTATTCAGAGATTCGAAATTATTGCCATACACTAATTAGTTAATTAGTTTACCACTTTAAAAAAATCCTATTTAAAACAGTTTGGCTAATCTCAACGAGGAAGATTGTAGGAACGCCATGATCCAATTTGTGAGCGAAAACTGTTGTTATGGTTCAGCTCCCGCAAAGGAAATGAACATCACAAACGTGATTGGTCTGACCGCCCTGCATGTAGGTTGTAGTTTTGAATTTGTTTCAACTGAAAAAAACCCCACCCCGTTAATTGTATGAGAATGAATACGGGGTAAGAAAAAACACTGATGTGAAGATGATAATATAAATATGTTTACACGACAGCGATAAATATACTTGTTGATAAATTGTTACAGCGGTTTGTGTTTTTCGGTTTCGAACTCTTTGTAATTTTAATTATGAAAGATAAGTTTTAGATAACACATCGTTTTTAATATATTAAAGCAGTGGAGATGAACACAGAATTGTTTCATTGTCGCTAGTTTGTCAATAGAATGAAATAGCCCAATAGCTAGTAGAGAAAGGATGCTGTTGCGGGAGAAAGGCCATCCCTCTTGGCGTGGCGGGTGATAAATAATGCACCTGAATATATCTAATATTTTCCTGTAGTATACCTTGGAAACATTCTGTGAAAGTAGACGGACAGGATACGTACATGAACCCTATCGAGGGGGGCCTGTGGATGGCCCTCACAACGGTCCGGCTCCACCTCCGTGGCAGATACATTGTGTAGCAAATTCCATGTTCAATACACACGAGAAGAGACAGGAGGTTCCTCATACTGCTACAGTAATGGTAAATAAGATATCGTACATCGTATGCGAGTGTGATGGTATCCCAGTCCTCTATTTCTCCGTATTCTGATGCAATGTACTTCATTCCGATGTTGTTGGGGTTTCTTCTATTTTTGTTTGTTTTTTTTAATTGTCTGTTGAGATACTGACCAAGATTCTGGTTATAACTGAAGTTTTTATGACATTTACAACTCTTCCAAATTAAGCTAATTTTACATGAAAGTAGAATACTTAATTCGCGAATATGTACGATATTTTGATGTTTCATAAAATACTTACATTTATTCTGGTCCATGTTCACTTTATTTTTATTTGTAAGGAGAACTTGAATAGTGCAATACCATCTACCTTTATTTATAATCTCAGATTTCATGTGGAAATTGTACTTATTACAATTATTGACAGGAGCAAAGAATCCGAAACTATCGCCTTTGGTATATCCTTCACTGTGTCTATTTATCTAGCCCTGCCATGCCTGTGACGCTCGTGGTTACCACATATGCTGGAGATGTCATGGAATTGGTCATACGCGTTGTGACAACTGTAACGGATCCGGACGACGTCATACCCATGACCCGCACGGCAACCCTATTACCGAGATGTGTTATCATTGCCATGGCGACGGCAGAGAAAGGTGAGCTAATTTACTATAGTACATGCAATATCAGATTAACAGGAAAACATGCAAGAATACGTCAAAAATACAATCATCACTCTAAACGAGAGAGTAGCATTCAATGTTCGTTAATGAAATGTTAGAAAAAGGTAACATGTTAATACACGTGAGCCATTTACAAATCACACTGAGACCTGTGTGTCACGCAGTGTTGTACTTTGTGTAGACATCGTATGACCTTGCTGTTGTAGGAGACGCCACACTATATCACTTACATGCACCAACACAATCTTCCATTTTCAACTTCGCTGCTACAGTAAAACTAATATAATTTTGTTCTTTAACGCATTAAACGTATCATGTGATATGTTTATATATACACTCAGGTTCAAACAAACATCCTAATACATGTATCTGTTCATTATTGAAAATTTTGAAAGTTCAGACGAACATCCTAATATATGTTGTTCCTTCTTGAAAATTTCAAGATTCAAACTGACGTCCTAACATACTAGTATTATCGTTATTGAAAATTTGAAAGTTCAAACTAACATGCCTATGCTACATCTGTTCGTTATTGCAAGTTAGAAGTGATAGAGTTATTTCGGATATAAGTCAATTAAGGCTTTTCCTTTTATTATGAAACAGCTTTCAACGTATAAAGTTTTCAGCTCTTTATAACGACATATAACGACGATGTTGATTTCGGTTTTAAACTCCGATCTTATTGCAGGTGTTACAAATGCGGGGGAGATGGGAGGATTACGTGTGATGAATGTGACGGTTATCGCAATATAAAAAGTTACATTCAGCTGACAGTGACATTGTAAGTACAGCGTGCATACACTTGTTTCATTAATTTGAGCAGCAGATAAGTTATTTGAATAACCTAACCTACTGAGACAAAACCGTTTTAGCAGGATTATGAACTTCACCATAGTGTTAAAAATACCAACTTGAAAACAGAATCTTAATTCAAACTCAAATTCAATAAAATTCTAGCAAAATATGAACATCAGAAAAATTTATACCGAGACCCCTGAAAAAGCACAAGGGAAAATAAGACCAGGTGTTCCGGAAGAGTAAGCCTGTTCTGCTTCTGGGTCAATCTACGAAATCAGCATTAGGTTCTCAAATGAGAACGGCGGAACCAACACGTCAGCTAACGAGCATCAAACATATCCAGATTCTCATCCCACAATTAAATAGAGAGTTTCCCCATTTTTGTGGCAGTGCCAACCAAGAGTAGAGGTGACCTATTTATTGATAAGCAGCTAGGATAAAATCTTTTACGATGCTATAAATGATTTGGCACCGCTTCTCGTTCCAAATTATTGATTTTTGACACCAGTCTCTGTATGGAGATTAAAATTGTATTTTCTCTATGTTACCTGCAATGCTATGCTATTGTTTTTATTATTATTATTCTTTCTGGCAGCACTAACCATAAAGTAGACCACATCATTGAACGGTCAGATATGCCAGACGAATTGGTCCGACATGTGTCCGGGGACATTATATTCGAGCAGGTTTTACCTCAGGTAGGCACTACAATCACCGAAAATATACATGAAAACTCTTACTGGAAATTTATTCTGTATAACACATCCTACCTTCGATTAATGTAATGGTAATATGATAATTGATTTGAATACTTGACATCCGATCAGGTTTCCCTGACGAAAGCCATATAATTGTTCATTGTGTAAAATATCATAATTATCATCAGAACCAAGTATTCATTAAATTTGAAAAGTTTTACTTCTGTGTAGTTTTGTTACAATAAAGCCCAGTTCAGTTACCTTGTATCAGTGTAGTTTAATACGTATATACAACAGGGGTATGTATGAGGAGTGACAATTACATTCATGGTAGGATTTTCTTTCATTCTCACTGTTGAGTAATAACAGATAGCGGTTAGATGGGTAGACCATATTTATCTAGGTATTACATCTGATAGTACAAACAAGTGTCTCATAAGTAATAAAAGGTACCGGCATATAGATGAGTATTGCTACACTGTTGATATATAATCTACATTGCGTCACATATGCTGACCTGTTCACTAGTATTAATATAATTAACTACATGTAACATTAGCCGTAGACCAACAAAGACTGCTGACCATTTGTAAAATAATATCTGATCGCCTACCTTATCATAACCTGAGAACAGTGTACATGTATACTTCTAACTACACATTCGTATTGGTTCACTTCCATTGATTATAATTGAACACATACTATGCGTGTGCACAAGAAGCAAGTGGCAAATCTGAATGTTAGACAAAATCAATCTATATGAGATATCCCCCATTGATTGGATGGAATACCAAACTATCTCCATCTGTTCTTATTTTGAGGAAGGCATACTTATCAAAACAAATACAATACTATTGGATTATATGTTCCAGGTTTGGCCTATAACCGCCTATCCTGTGGCAGAGATTAACGACAACTCTGTTCGCCTTGTTAACCAACACAAGGGGGCATTCCCTAATGAACGACAACTCCAACAGGTAAAAACATGTGTCAGTCATTCGATCTCAAGGCATTATACACCGAAAAAAACAACACGTGAAACGTATATATAACAGTTCCGGTATTTTCGCTATTTTGAAAATAAAATTGATAAGGGACCATACCTCTTCCCCGATTTTTACCGAAGAAATATTTTTAAAGATTTAACAAAGTTACATTTTGCCAAGAACTATTTTTTTCACAAATGGTTAGTGTTCATGATTCACGTTTATGCTGACCTATTCTCGTACAAAAATCCATTTTAATTTGATACCGATACACACAGTAAAGTATCTACCTTCAATACACTAAGTGTGTTGACTTATATGAAAAGATATTAACCCGAGGAAACACTTCTTTTCTAGAGACAACAGTTGAGAGCGGTACCTGTGACAGAAGCTCATTACGAATGGAACGATACGAAAACTAGGTTCTGGGTATACGGACTAGAGAGAAAAGTGGAAGCCACTGACTACCCCCAGCAGTGTTGTTGGGGATGTGAGATCCTCTAAGAACTGTGATGACGACAAGTATATGTGACTGATACACACATTATATTGCTATGTCCTTTGTTTTGACCAGACGTGATATAGGCATAATTACTTATAGATAAACACATGGTAAAATGAAGACGTTTAATTTTTTTTTAAATCGCCAGTGAAAATTATAGATACTTTCAAAAATACCCCGTTTCCTTGAAGTTCGGGGGATGGTTAAGGGATGATCTCAACAAAAAAAAAAGTAATAAAAATTATGAAAATAAATACAATGTATTTTCTAACTACACTGAAGAGACGAATCAATTATAAGTTCCCTCATTGACATAAATATTCTCCATGAAAAACCATAAATAAATAAAAAAAAGAAACATATAAATGTAGTACATCATATTGCATTAACTTTGGATTAAAACAGCATTAATAGAAATCGTAATAAAGTGCTAAAAATAAATTTTGATACCAACTGTCGAAAACAAATCGATTGAATTATGAATGGTAGTGTAATTTTGTTAAAATTACTGTTTACACACTTCTGCTGAATACCGATTACAAATGAACATCAACAGGCGATCAGACAGTTGAGATGCTTACAGACGTTTTTCACAATCACCGCAGTGAATAGTCTGTTATTAATTAGTTTCCTATAGATAATTCTGCCTGTGTTTGTATCTGTTTTATATCGCTATATCAATATCAAATCGTATCAGTAAATTCAAAAGTGTGATTAGTGATAACGTTTCCCGTTGGTTACACTATAGATATTATATTTGGTGTGTTTATACATTGTATCAATAATAACAAATCCGACGTGATATGATACTGCTTGCCATAGTTAGAGACCAACATTCAAACACAAGTTATACTATATATTTGGTGTGTTTATACGTTGTATCAATAATAACAACTCTGCCGTGATATGATACTGATTGCCGTAGTTTGAGACCAACATTCAAACACAAGTTATACTATATATTTGGTGTGTATATACATTGTATCAATAATAACAACTCTGCCGTGATATGATACTGATTGCCGTAGTTAGAGACCAACATTCAAACACAAGTTATACTATATATTTGGTGTGTATATACATTGTATCAATAATAACAACTCTGCCGTGATATGATACTGATTGCCGTAGTTAGAGACCAACATTCAAGCAGAAGCTGTAATGTACATATACGTCTCTGGTCTGATGAACCGTTTTCTCGTTATTAACTTTTCACTGTGATAGCTTTGCATTGCTATTGCTGTAGAAAGTCACATTTTCTTATTTCTATAAATCACTATTCTATATTCATGATTGTATTTTTGTCTATACTTGAACTTTAAATGTTTGACTTTTCCGCAATAAATGCGTTCTATATATAATAAATATGTTTGCGTTCGCATCATTAAACGATTGTATCATGTCATCACTTAAGATACACACACGTACGATAATAAAGAAATCCATCTATCTATAAAGATAGATAGATATTTGACTCCGAGAAATCAATGCTTTTATAACCGCACACACGACAGAAATATGTAATGTATAACCAGAGACGTTATATATGTCTCTGGTATAACCAGCTGACGTTTCTAACAATCAAACAACTGGAATTATTTTGAGTTTACTTAAGCCCCGTGTTCATGACTTGCAGGCATATACTAATGTTACGCGATGCTTATGGTCTGCCAGCCCAATATCGAGCTGTTAGTCCTTTTGGTTATCACCAGAAATCCTTAAAAGATTATCGCTGTGAAGTTTCTTTTCATAACATTGCTTTGCTTTACATCAGTGACATAACGCTAAATAGCATACACGTCTACAAGTTTCTATTATTCAGGGGAAGCCGTTTAAATGTTTTGACAAATTTTACCCCTGTGACCTTGAATATGGGGTGGGGAAGAAGAATGCCACACCACAACACGAAATCAGTTGCCCTTAGGGCAGGTTAGCTAAAAAATAATAAACAATCAGTTAATACGATTCCAAATTCAGATCTGTAATATGTAAAGTGGGAAGCCACCAATTACAAAATATATTCGGCTTGTAACGTTAAATACATACCATCTACTCTACATTTCTGGCAAATTCCGAGAATTAGCAATCTCATTTAGTGCGTTTTTATTGCTGTAACTTATTGAAATACTTGCCTTTTAAAATAAATATCGATCTTAAGATTATTGAAACAATGCTTTGTGTGGCTTCCTTAAGGATATTTTGTTGCACAAAATTCAGGGATTCAGGGTAATTTTAGGAATATTTATAGTTGACAGCTTACATGTATATCCGTCCTTGTATTTAGGGATTAACAGAGACAAAAGTTGTGAAAATGTGACCATGGTAGAAAATCATTTAAGAGCGAGTTATACCTACTTCAAACAAACAACAACATAAAATATAAGTAGTGAAGAACAAATTTTAATTTGAAAAATAACAATGATGCAAAAACCTTCAGTGTAAACAAAACTTTTGACTCATTTGACAGATACATTCTCACAATTTTTTTGATGAAAACCAACTACACGTAATGATTTTTACTGTTGATGTTATCAAGACAAATGAAGGCCATGGAAAGAGAGGAATAAAATCCGAAAATTTAATATAAATTTACATAATACTGACTTAAAAGTTCACTTGTGTTCCAACGGAATACCTAATAAAATATTGGAGAAGCAGCTTCCAGTCTGTTGAGATTGATTTTGCCTGATTTAACTTAAAAGTTGATACATCTGTAGTCATAATCCTTAATGTAATTCTACAAAACAACTGTTTACAGGCAAGACAAAAGGAAGCTAGTTTACAATCAGGTTTTAATTGGTTATACCATTTGAAAATAATAATTTTTTATTGTTGTACAGTAAAATACAGTGAGATTCATTGTTCATTAAATATAACAGATTGCTACCTGTAATTCAAAGATAAACAACTGGTTTGCTCTTACACATGTAAATATATATCAAATATCAGAAATAAGACCCATGATGTCTGAAAATGCCCAATAACATGCTTGACAAGAAAAAAATTGACTAAAAATCAAATTAAAAAATAATCGATAGATTATAAAAGCTATTGAACACCATAACCTTGCGAGAAAATATTCTACCATCCTGTTCAGCTTTTGGTTTCCATATAAGACCAAGAACATACTTTGGATAAAAATTTTTTTTTACCTCATCAAATTTTTGCAAGCCACAAAAATAAATTGCAAGTATTCAGTTTCCAAACACTTTCTTTAATTATATATTAGGCAAACTCTAAGCAACACTTTCCTGTGCACCAATTCTTAAATAAATGAATCTATTAAAATGATATAAACTTCCATTATTTTAATATCTATTCTCGACCCCTATCAGCAGTCAAGCTTGCACCTATACCATCTGACAGTGTGAAATGAAGGGAAGTAACTCAGAATGGTTACAATCATGTAGGTGAACAATGTTAAGTCAATAAAATATAATTTGTTAAACACACTTGCCACACAAATTATCCAACAGATATACCCGTGAAAAAATACTGATGACCTTCAAAGTACTATAAGATTTAGAAATAACATTTTACATTATCCTCAGTAAGTAAATGCTCACAAGGAGTTTCAATTAAGTCACATCAAGCTTTAATCACTTGTGACTGGTTTTTTCTACATCAATAAATCCAATAATTTAAAAAAAGAATGACTTCAACAGCCCCCTGAGTTTTTTAAACATTGTTATTTCTCTTGTTTTGTAGTGACAAATGCAAGGCAATTATAAATTCTTTTACAATGAGAGACAAATCCGAGCCAAGCTATATTAATATCATCGTTTAGCTAGATTCTTTCAAAAACAATTATACTGTCCTACCAAATATCTGGTATTATGATTAAGAGATGAAAAGGAACTGATTCCAGTAACCATGGGATTGAAGAAAACTTTCAGGTTTTAGATATTTCAACCTCTTTCAATCGTCTTTAGGATGAGGTGGGACATGTACATGGTAAAAGAATTAGTACAATGTGCTGATAACTCTGAATTACTTCAATTCAAAGTAAATGAAATATAAAGAACCAAAAGTGTTAAATCTTATGGCTTGTACATGCTTTAAGTATAATAAAATGTACCCTTCTTAAAGGAAACAAGACTTACCTCATGAATTTATTTTAGAAAACAATGGCTTTTAAAAAAACCCATCCATTATGATAATATACGAAGAGCATTTTGGTGTATGAAGCAGAATTTTTTTAGTTTTCTGACCCCATTGGCCCCACTATTTCAGTCCCTAGGAGCTATTCAGGATTAAGTTTGAATGGAAAAAATAACAGCCATCCCATATTATAACTAAGTTTTACTTTCTTATCAAAATCTACCTTCATAAACTCAAAATATTATCTCTTCCCTTGGGGAAATTGTGAGAGCCCTATGTAAGAAATTCACTCAGTTTAAAGTTATATTGATTCAACAATGGTTCCACCATTGTCTCAGATGATCTAAAAAGTCATTATAACCTCATATACAATTAAAACCAAAAATCATAAAATTATAAAATTTTGATATACAAACAGCCTGTACACCAATACTTCTATTTCTCAAAATCTTTTGAATTTCATAAGTTGGTACACTGTGCTTGTTGAGTAGCAGTCACAGTTGTAGCTTATAGGCTGTAATATGGTAGTTGAAATTTATTCTCAAACAATTTATATGAAATGCTAGTTTGAGAATGAATACCTTTGTAGTTTAAAAAACATTTTAAGTAGCTGCAAGAGTCAGAAGACAATTTTCCTCATTGTTCTTACAATTGGTAGAGCTGAAGGCTTCACACATTCATGATAATATTTAAACTGAAATCTAATATACAGCATTTGACATTTCAACAATAACAGAAATAATAAATATTGCAATGAAATATTTTCATTGGTGAGTGTTGTCAGGATTGTGTCAGTTTGTCATCTTTATCAATAGAGTTTGGCAGGACATGAATGACTTCCTGTACACACTGGTCTGACATTGTTTCCTGTCCTACACTGCCAAGTCCCTCAGGTTCCTGTTTTGCAATCACGTGTATATTGCCATGCTGTTGTAACTGGGCAAGGGAGGTAACTGTTGACCCCATTTGCTGGTACATGGACACAGGTATGGCTGGTATTGTCATTAAACCTTGAAAGAGTAAGAATACATGGTCAGTTTACCATCACAGGAGAATTCTAATCAGTGAACACTAAAATGGTTGCAATATCTAAAACTCCGAACAATATTTGTTTTCATAATATTTAGTTTCAGTCCTTCTTTTGGTGACAGCTGTATCAATGTGGTTGTTGGCTCAAGCTACATCTAATCACAAATGTGTGACATATTCATTCAAGGTAAACCTCATTATAATTTATACACAAATATGACAAAGATACCAAAAACAGGAAGGAAATATAAATGAAATATGAATGTCCCCAATACTATGTAAACCAGGATCTGATCAGTGGTATTACTTAATGTAAAAAAGTTGTGGTAGCTCACAATGCATATTTTGCTCACACACGCACTATACTGTATCTAGTATATCTGTATCGTTGCACATTTTGTACGGTTTGATAAAAAAGGTACACAAATATTTTACATTTAAAATTGAACGGAAAACTCATGTAGTTATGCCTAAATAGCCATCACAAGAGTATCAAAATTGATCAGTTATTATAGAAGTCATCTTTAATTTGAAAGAAAAATGGACCTTGCATTTATTAGTCTTCTATCGTATTGTGTCACCTCAAAGAGTGCCGAGTGGTGTACTTTGGGCAACAAAAATTACCTGTATATGGAAATATATGTGACAGGTCCAGATCTGTACTGGCTAGGTCTCCCATGAATTATATTGTTTGCAAAATGATTGAAAAATGAGAGTAATACAGAAGTAGTGGAAATAAAATTATCTTTCTGACTGTATAAGATTTTAGATGATTCATTATCAAGATGAAAAACAGGCATCCATTTATTGTTTACATATGAAATGAGCGTCCGTACACTAAGACTGGTCATGTGTGGCACTTTATAAGCAAAACACTTTAAATTACAAGGGTATAAAACTATTCAGACTGTATCTAATATATCTACATATGTCCAACCTATACATTTATAGCTTAATAAGGTAATATACTTGGTTGTACTATCATATATTAAGAAAATAAACCCTAATTCACTTTTATCTATTAGTCATTTCTAAATCTATATCAGCCATGATAGAATCGCACATCTGTGCGATAGGACTGAACAACATGTGAACATATATGCAATAGTTATTTTGCCCGGTTTTCCAATCGTGCCCACATCCTGCAGACGACATGTGCACATCGCATATCATGTAATGTTGTGCTATTCCACAACTGTACTATGAGGTCGATCTGAATCCGATCTGTCGAGAAGTTTTCAGGATATGACACGAATTCTGAACAGGACAAGATGTGATGGGACATGACAGGATGGACCAACATGGGTTACATTACATGTATCCCATTTAACAAAAGGGACATGTAAGTTAATCACTGAAATAAGTTAAACATCTGACTTTGTGACCGTAAATCACACATATTTAGGACGACCTTCGAGGCCTATGGAACTTTACAATATCTGTACCTGTTAGATTTCCATCTCCTGTCAGTATTATGTGGCCATCATCTGAAATGGTTGCCATTCCATGCCCCACTGATTCCACATTCATCTCCACCTGTACTGGATTCATGGTACCAAGTTGCATCTCCTGCCTATTGGCCACCACATCAGCAAGTGTCTGGACGGCATGTGTGGCCTCCTGCGGGACTTGGGATGTCTGATGACAAAGTAATCAATAGATAATGTTAGGATAGTTATATCACTTTTTGTATTGCTTTCATGGAAATAGAATCACATTACCAAGTGAAGCGACAAGATGATTCATTGACTTGCAAAAGAAAGTGTTACACTATTGGATCAGCATAGTTTTATGGACTGATGTGGGATTTGTAGTATCCGAGAAACAGAGAAGCACAATGTCTAACAAATCCCTCATATGGAAACCAGAAATGACCCCTCTGCCTGAGTTCAGCAAAACATGCTGCATAATTGGCATTTGTTTCTGGAATTTGTACATGTATGTAAAAACAAACTAAAAATGACCCTTTATTTTCTGAAGATTGACTCACCGAGTTAACTGTGTTTACTACAGTGGCCTGAGTGCCATCTGGGAGGGTCACCACCTGGTTTGGACCAGTTTCTATTTGTATGATAGAAACAGTTCCATCTGGATTATTGATGGTCTGTAGCATTGTCTGGGAAGCTGGCTGATTTTGCTCCTGGTCACCATTGAAGAAGTTTAGTAGATCATCTCTTCCATGGTGCATGTAACAGTTCTTCACCATTGTCTTCAGGGCTTCTGTCCATGAAACCTAGACAATACAAAACAGTCATAGATCATTAGGAACAAAAATGAAAGCAATTATTTTTTGGAATTTTTTCAGGATATCAAGATATGAAAACTGAACTTGGTTAAGTTCCAGCACCAGAGTTTGAATATGAACTAAGTCTGTTTAGAAGTTTCATGAGATCTGCTAAACAGTTCACAAACTTTTTATTTGCAAAATGGTAAAGTGTGATTGTTGTCCATTTAACTATAAATGAACACCATTAAGATCTAATCTCTAATAATTTTTTTTTATTTACCATGGCGTAAATTCTTGAAATATCTTATGTACAAGCCTTTTGATTCTAAAGAAGACTTACAACATTCTTTAAAAGTACAGTCAAACTTTGATATTTCAAAGTTCAAGGGACTACCAAATTATTGATTTATTATTGACTATTCGATACATCAAGACTTTGAATAATGCTTGGTGGGTTATATCAACATTTTCATGTTCATGACTATATAAAGTTGATGACACAATATTTCTACCTGAAAAAACACAACAATACCAAAACATAAGTTTAAATGAAAAGATGCATTTTTATCTTCAAACGTTCTTGAAAAAAAAACCTTTAAATAGAGATCAACGAGAAATTGATCCTTTAAATGAAATAATGGGCAGCATTAAAGTGGTCTTCACATGATACAGAAATTATCTTAAGACTGACACATAAATGTTAAAGGGCTGAGTTTCCAGTATAATAACCTTGTAATGTATCAATGTTTCTGATTGGTTAAGCAAAGCCAACCTATCCAATCAATTAGCTTGTATCATTGCAGATTTGTAAATGCTGTCAGCAAAATTCCCGGACGAAAACAACAAGAAAATTTTGATTATTAGAAACATTTTCAATACATTTTCGCTTTTGAACATCATGTAATGTATTAACATTCTGTCATTACAAGTATTATGTCGTTTCTAAGGTATTATGAAGATGCAAAACCTGGCCAGAAATGAAAACAAACAGGAAGTGAAAAAAAAACAAAAGGTCAAAGAATATGAATCTAAAAGACTACCACGCTCGTTTCAAGAAAGTTGGAAGACCTGAGGTTTCATCAAAATATATTCATATTTTCAAGTTTTCATGTGCACAAGGTCCATTGAAAGAAATGTCTCAGGAAATAGGGATCTACTGAAATATGCAATATCACTATGCAAGCAGAAATGTGTCTTTGTGTGATTGTGTTGCATAAATACAGTTAATTATACTTGTTTTTTTGGAGAATATTGAGGTTTCTTTTTCGATCTGGCAGATTTTTTTTCGAATCTGGCAGAAAAATATTTTCACCATTCTGGATGACTGCCAATTTTTCATCCCTTTTGCGAAGACTGTTACGGTCTGTTAAAAACTTTGATACATCGAAAAGTTTGATACATCAAAAAGTTCAATTTATAAAACTTTGATTCATAAGGGGGTAAGTTAGAAGTAATATAAAGGAATAAAACTTGGGACCGGACAAAAACTTTGTTACATTGAGAAATTTGAATCATAGATGTTTTCCTGTACTTTCATAACTTAATATAGCCAACAATTACCCTCTTCTTTTCCTCCATAGACCGGACATCACTACGGACATTAGCCCAGGGTATATCTTTAGGCCACCATGCAGGTATACATTCCATCTTGCCCCATCCAGGTTTACTGCGTCCCGTTGAGTATTTCAGCATCTCTGGTATAAATGTCCGTAGTTGGGCCTAACGACACAGAAAATGTTAAATAAGGAATAGAACTGGTATAACCATGCATTTTCATTCTATAAGAAAATAGGAAACATATACAAGTGATGCAATAATGAATTCTCCTAGCCTGAACAAATGCAAAGCTGTTGCATATTTTAGAGTTATGGACTTTCTCAAGGGTGTACTTCCATGATTTTTGTGATTGTGTCATGATCAGGTTTTGGTAAAGTTGACAAGCTAACAAGGATAACTAACTACCAGATCAGCCACCTTCAATGTGTTATGATATTATATATTGAAGAACTTCAGCATATACACCACCTGTGTCATTTGATCAACTGAGGTAGGTATTCCATCTATTGACAGGGGAGGCAACTCATGCAGACCACTTGTCTCTGTTTGATTTGAAGGTAGCTCTGATAAAGTAGATTCTAAATCTTGCAACACCACACCTTTACAGCTTCTCACCTACGAAGACGAACATTATCAGAATGTATTGTTTTCATAAGTTGATGTAAAAGTAATTATGTAAAATAATGATGATAAGCCTTAACTTTTATTGATATCTCAAAAATTCTTTAGCAATACTTGTCTGAAATTTGCTTGGAAACTGAATGATTAACTGTCAAAAAGGATCTAAAGCAGTGTAAATGCTTAGTATACAATAGAAAAGATTTACAAAAAATTGTTTTTTGTCGTGGCCCATAAATGGATAACATCCCTTGCTACTAGCATAGTAACTTGTTCTTTCAAAATTAGCAAATTCTGTTGAAATTTTTCCACAAATACTTGTTAGTATCAGGTGACTAGAAAACAGATCTAATATTGTCATTGGCTGTGCTATCCTTTGAGATTCTCTTGAGGGTTGATGGCATAAAAGATATTATCATTTCAGTAGTACATCATACTTACCACATTCTCTAGGGGCTGAGATCCAAAAACCTTGTAATTGTTTTGAGAAGATTTGCCTGGAGTACAACATAATACCACTGCCTGTTGGCCAACACGTGTTGTGTATTCCTCGATAGTCCGCTTCAATTTCCTGAAAGCCAAATACCATTTTACTAAATATATTTTATCTGTCATTTCACTCTGATCTTCATTGATGCTTTTATTGAGTATGCAAGATTTGAGATAATGTACGATTTTCAAATTTAACAAGAAATGCCAAGTCTTTAACACTTCATGAAAAAATTATTTTTTATGTGAATTAATACAATTCTGTATTTTCTGATTATAAAATTATCTAAATAAAAAAAGGGGGGGGGGGGGGGGGGGGGGTCGGGGGGACTGATTTAAGTCTATAACCTACAGAGTCGGTGCCAATCAATACATTTCTTATTACAGCTTGCTAGTTATATACAGATTCTCATAATATTCTGCTCATTAAAATATTTTTCTACAGAAAATGTGATCACCATACCTACTGTATTCCACAACAAAACAGTAGCATGCTTCAAGGAACTTATTATGAAATTCCCATTTGAAATTCAATACACAAAGAAACTAACCGAAGAAGTCTTGTCTGTTGGCGTTTTCTGATGGAAGGATTTGTTTCGAAAGTATGTGGCCTTTTTGCTTTCCTTCTTATACCACTAGCAATTGCAGCAGCTGCTGCCATTCCAACCGTTCCTTTAAAAACATCAAACCTTAACAGTAAATGGATGATACATGTCTTGAAAATACCAAGCATTTCAGACTCAAAATACTGAAATGAATGACATTCTTCTACTCCAAATTACTGGTCATCAATCATAAAATATGATATCTGATATATATGCTGCATTGCTATTGTACTTTTGGTATGTTATATTTATTGCTTTAATGTTTATATTCTAGTTTTCTGTATCTAGTTTCCTGTATCTAGTTTTTTTTTATCTTGCCTATGAAAATCAATTAGGCCCTATTATATTTTACTTACCAGATGCAGCAAGTTGAACAGTGATTTCATCTGACATTCCAGTTGACAAAAGATCTGAGGCATCAAATGAGCTTTCAGGTGAGCTTGGCTCACTCATGCCGTCACTAAGCATTCCTGTGCTCATTGGTGTGGTATTGATGGTCAATGTTCCAGCTCCAGACATTGCACTGGCCACTGAAGAGGCCAGGGTGGAGTTCATCATCATTCACAATTCTCACATTATATACCAGAGGTACAAGAGATTCATATAATTTCTGAAGAGAAGAAAATGGAAAATTTGTATGTATATGAAAAGCATAATTTTCTATCACAAAATGTACAAATTATTACTAAATCAACCAAAAACTAAGATACTTGTGAGTTATCAAAGTATACTGTACCTATATTATGCTATAGTAGTTAATATTATGTTTTCATCTCAAATGACAATCTACAATATAGTAAACAGCACTCATTTCATAAGCCTATATGCAGAACCTGTAAACAGGTTAAAAAAATCATTGACATATTTTGACCAAGTTAAGAGTTTCAAGTTAATTATAAAAGTCATTTTTCTAAATTTCTTGAAAAGGGACATTTTCAATATTTACTACTCTTATAGACAGGAACTATGACCATGTAACACCGAGTCGCACTTACGATGAGTTTATGCACCAAAGATACTATGGTTTAACAGTACTGTGCTAAGTTTATTTGTTCAATAAAGGCTAACATGCCATCAGAAAGCGCAACTTGTCGTCTGCAAGTGCTTGTTTTATCGGAGGACGTTCACATGCGTGCGCAAGGTAAAAAGACAGGTGCTGAATCATTGCGACTGCGCTTAGTTTACGCGCACTTCCCCCTGGCTGCACCGAATAGTAAACAGATCACGGCGACCTGGAGATTGCGAAAATTACGACGGTCATGACCAAGAAATTGCGATGTCCATGATATCTAACGAATCAAGTGAACATATTAACATATTATCTCATGTGAAAGATCATACAGGATTGCACCGGTGCTGGCCTCAGAGAAATTTTATTCATACTCAAAGTTTAGTGGCAACGGGGAAGTCGCCATTGCGTCTGCGCCTTGCTCATATTAAACCGATACGGTAACTTCGTTTGGAGCAGTATTTCACGTGTATTCACGTATAAATATCAAACAAAACTTTGCAAGATTGAAGATAAATAAATGAATAATATTATATGAGATCATTAAGTTCTAATCTCACCGATAAGACAGCGTAGTAAGGCTGCAAAGTTGTCGAAATTGGTGTAATGTATGCGCAGAAATTCCTTATTTTCGTCCTTCTTGAGCAGGGAAGTTCGATGGCCCTAGAGGGGGGTGTCGGAATTGATATTTGCCTGAATTGGTAGCGGCCTCTATAACAAGATCAGGGGACGTAACTGTAACAAGAAAAACATTTCTGGATCAGAATTTAGACAAAAAGGTTAGTTTTCAGATAATCATTGTTATATCGAGAACGTACAAACGCAAATGGAAATGTTTTGATTCTGTGCTTATATATCTTTTGTAAAACTATGAAAACTAGTTCTGATAAACATCGTCCAACAAATATTAACAATGACAAAGCAAAGACAATTATTTCGTTTTTTTAATGAGATACCTTGGTGCTGGTATACCTAACTTTCTGTCCTGCATGCAATTAATCGCAAACAAACTGAGAAAAAATTAGTCACTGGTTTACTATCGTTTATACCAGTAAAAAAATCTTAATTTTAAAAGCGATTTAGAAGTTATCAGAACGACATTAGTGAAGAAATCTACAGCAATTCTACAAAATAGAGAATAAACTCTAAGCTTATCACATGATCTCATTATTATCTTCTTTAGAATAAGAAAACTCGCAGCATAGTCTTCGTGATGCACAGACCTATTCTTTACCAAAATACCGACTATAGATTGATGGTTGATTTTGATTTTATTTTATTTGGACATTTATCGTCAACATTTGAGCAAGGGTGAGGCACACGTTATTACAACTTACTCACGCCTTCTCTCAATATACATTTAATTAGGCGGTAAAGTACTTTCAAGGAAACACGCATACATGCAAATTATCTACAATAATTTCTGAAAAAATTGTATACTTATTGAATGAAACATTCTAACTAGTGAAATTTTAGATTAAAATAGTATGAAGATGATACTCTGAAATAGCGAAAGACTTTTCACAAGGAGCACCACAAGTACATGAAGTATTATCTACAAGGTTTACTGTAAAAATATGATCAAAAGAACTACAATTGTGTCTAAGTCGTGCGTGTAAAACATCCCATTTCTGATCATCGACACTTTAATAGACAGACAGGGGAGACGGTACAAATCGAATAGAGGTAGTGAACGAACCACATCATTTAAAGTATTCTGAAGAGTGATAAGTATAAAAGACGATCGGGTTAGGGAGAGTCTCGATTGAGGAATGCCGAAGTTGTTATTACACCAAGCATATCTATTGTTTTCACCAATAAGAGTTGGTAATAACGGTTTAGGAAGTTGTACGTGAAGTTGTTAAGCATCTTATTGAAAAGTCGAGGTCTTCACCGTGTATCCGTTTTCCTTTCTACCATCTGGTTTTGGAACTCACTTGACCTTGAAATTAGAACAGTGTTTCTTAATCAGTAAACTAGTTCAAAATTATTCGGATCGGTTTAAGAAAGCAAAAATCTAGTGACCTTAAAAATGACCGTTTCAATTTCAATTTAGAAGATTACCGTCACTGCCAATGCGGACATCCTGTTGACACTTATCATTGCTTCCTTGCTTGTAGTAACTATGCGGTCCGAAGAATAAATCTATACCAATGATAAACTATTACTGGACCCGCCGATACTATTTCAGGGGAGCCTGCTCGAGTGAAGGTAATATAAAAATCTGTTAAACAAGTCAACAATTATACATACTTCTCTCTTTTGTTCTCTCTTTCGTCCTCTCTGTCGGGCATGCGCGCTTTGTGACAACGTATGTGGAATACATATGTGATCCGTTTGATATAGAACAGCTCGTTCGCTGGAACTTTAACGCTTTACGGTTAGTTTAAACATATTTTATTGCCAAAATAAATTTGAACAAGGGAATTGGGCACAAGTTATTACAACTTATTGGAGCCCTCTCCCAACATACATTTTCAAATACATGTTTATAAAGAGATAGGCTTAAACATAAATTATACATATTAAGCATTCACACACAGACATAAATACATCATCGTATAAGAATCTTTTAAAACCTTTTGCTGGATTTAATGAAATTTTGCACATGTGTAAGGACAAAATAGTTTAGGTCCTCAGAAAGATCGTTATTACCAAATAAAAGAAGCTCTAAATTCAAATCTACTTCTAACTCAGCCAGATTTTGAAACAAAATGTGTCTTTCATTTCTGAAAGTTTGACACTCGAAGAAGAAGTGAAAGGCATTCTCACAAGGATGTCCACAGGAGCACACTGGATTTTCAGCAAGATTTACTCGATAAAGATCGTATTTAAGGGAACTACAACTGTGTCTAAGTTTAGTATGTATTATGTTTAACTTCCGTTCACCATAACTAAAATAGGTGGGGATTGTTGTGTATTTAAAGTAAGTGAGGTTTTAAACAAATTTATGGAAGGCAGTGACCGTACAAATGTTAGAAATCTAACAAATTCCAGCTACGAATTATAGAAGGTATAAAAGAGAGGTTTGTAAGAGAAAGCCCAAATAGAGGAACTCTATAATCATTGTTATTTCTAAGATTGTATCGGTTATTATCTGCAACAATAGGTGGCAAGATATCGTTTAAATAATCTGGAGTTAGCTTGTTATGCATTTTAAATAAAAGTTGAAGTTTTCTTCGTTTTCGACGATTCGAAAGTGTATCTAAACCAGTTTCAAAATGTAAATTTTCTATACATGCATAAGAAGGAAGGCCAGTTATAATACGAGCAGCTTCTCTTTGGGCTTTCTCTAATTTATCTGATTCAGTATTAGTGCAACCGTCCCACAATTCACACGCATACTCTAAAATTGGTAAAATAAAAGCTTTGTAAATTTTTAGGAGACTATTTCTATTTAACAAATATTTCAACCTTCTTAAAACATTGATTTTCTTCATAACAGACATATATGTAGCATTGATATGATCCCCCCCATTTTGCGCTAGAGTTAAAATTTACCCCCAAATGCCTATGATGATCAGTAAAATTCAAATCTTTCCCATCTAACTTCAGGTCTAAATCATCATCTATGTCAATCGAATAAGAAACAAATATTACCTCAGTTTTATCTAGATTGAAAGTAACCAACCAAGTTTTAGCCCAAAAGTTTAAAGAATCAAGATCCCTATTTAAGACAGTTTGGATTTCAAGACATGATGAGGAAGACTTTAATAAAGAAGTGTCGTCTGCAAAAAGGCGAGCAGATGATTCAAGCACATCGGCAATATCATTTATGTATATAAGAAACAAAAGTGGTCCAAGAATGGAACCTTGAGGAACCCTGCTGAGTTTGAACCTAATTGAGAACAAACACTAGGAAAACTTTCTGCTGCCTATTAAATACATAGTTTTCTAGCCACGTAAATAGCTCACCACAAAGTCCGTACGATTTTAGTTTTACCATCAAACCGTTATGCCAAACACGATCGAATGCTTTAGAAATATCACAGAAAACCATACATACGTGTTTTTTCTCTTCAATAGCAATACAAATATTGTGATCAATTTCAATGAGCTGATATACAGTAGAATGCGCATGCATAAAGCCAGACTGATGTTTATAAAACAATGAATTTTCAACGAAATAATTATGTAGATGTTTGAAAATAACACGCTTAAAGACTTTTCCAACAGTAGATAGAAGAGAAATCGGTCTATAGTTAGAGGGAGAATGCCTGTCACCTTTTTTAAACAGTGGCATAACTTTTGCTACTTTCCAATTGGCTGGAAATATGCCTGACGATAAGGACATGTTAAAAATAATTTCAAGTGGAATACAAACAGTTTGTGATGTATTTCTTAACATATGATGACTTATTCCATCCTCACCCGAGGCCTTTCCGAGCTTCAATATCTGTAAAACATCACGGATTTCATTTCTATTTACTCTTACAGAACTAAACGTTTTATTGGTTTTAGACTCAACTACAGGAACTGCAGTGTTTCTATCATCGACTTGTGTAATATTACAAAAATATTAATTTAATAAGTTAGCTTTGTCTTCATCATTAGTAACAACATTATTAGTATGAGGATCTACAAGAGAAGGAATAGATTGTGAAGTTCCAGTTGAATTCATTAACCTTTTAATAAGTCTCCAATAAGATTTTGGATCAGACGACACAAATTCTTCAATTATACCATGAACATTCTCATAAAATAATAAACGGGCGTGGTTTTTCATGTTGTTAACCTTATTTCGTTGAGACTTAAATTTATTAACATCCGAAAGGCGCTTGGTTGACCTCGCGATTTTATGTAACCTATCACGAATTCTCAAATTTTTCCTTAATTCAGAGGTCATCCAAGGTTTATCATTAGGTCTAATAGTGACCACTTTAGATGGAATGCATGAATTCGCAAAATCTAAAAAAATATTAGTAAAACGTTCACAAGCAATATCAATTGTGTTACAATTAAGGAAAAGATCATTCCAATTATAATTAGAAATAAGATTATTAAACGTTCGGAAATCAGCCCTTTTATACATCCAGATTTTACGCTTATAAATAGATCTAAAAGCACATGGAAGATTAATGCAAGCAGTACAGCTATCATGATCACTGAAGGATTTATCAACTGGTATGATAGAAGAATCAACACAAGAAATAGACTTTAGAGATTAGAAGAGTTAAGAGAATGGGATCCAGAAGGCTGGATCGAGTTGGTCCAGTACGAGTTGGTTCGTTTATGACATTAATCATACTAAAATAAGTTATAATTTCGAAAAGATAATGGTTAGGAGATGCAGTTAATAAGTCGACATTTAAATCACCAGTTACTATTATATTTGGTGTTGTGTCTAAAGCATTACTAATAGATGTACGCACATTGTCCCAAAAGGGTAACACAGAATTTTCTGGACTATATGCTGTACCTATGATGAAAGACGAATTGGTTAGTGTGATTTTAATCCAAATTACCTCATCCCCAGGAAATTCTAACTCCGGTAAGCGGTTTACTTTTAGAAGATCGTTTATGTAGACCAAAACACCTCCACCAGCAAAATTCCTATCAAGTCGAAAAGGTTCATGAAATCCAGCTATAAGTAAATCATCTGTAGGTATCTGATCATCCGCTTTACGGACCGCGTACTTCCGCCGATCTGGTAAACGTATAGAAATTATCTTTTCTTCAAAGTTTTAATATGGAAATTACATTAATGGTTTGAGGCAAAGAAAATACCCTTTTTTCATAATAAAAACTCATCAGATTTTCTATTCACAATCTGTCTACCTGGTCTCCGGTTTAAGGGCATCGAAACTTTCGACATTGATGAAGTGGAAAAATGAAATGGCTCGTTATATATGCAAAGTAGATTTGTTTAAAATAAACCCCAGGTAAAAATCGCACTAGTGCGTAAATAAGCGATAGTGGGACCGAGGATGATTGTAAACTGTTGTCTACAGACTTATGAAAGGACATACGATACGAGTTTTAAAAATTTTGCTGGAGCGCAAATTAGAGGTATCACAAAGTGAGAGAAATGACAAAGCGAGCGCTTGCGTGCATTCCGATACACCCCAATGCTCATAAGTTCCAAGCCTTCGTATGGCACTTAATCTCGTATTCGGAGAACGATCGATAACGGATCATACCCGCTAACCACTAATTATCTCCAACCAAGCCTTGAGTTACCATAATACTGCATGGTCAGCAGTTGTGTTGACGGACTGCTGGCTATAGGATTTCTTCTCATGGTCAAAATTTCAGTAACATATATCGGAAGCTGAACTTACGTCTAACTTGCAACAAGTAATTTTGAAATGAATGTTTGGGCGACAAGAACAAGATTTTAGAAAGGCAATCATGATCGTATTAAGAATTATATTAATATTCTGATGCAACGTCATAGTATGTCTAACAATGTTGCCGTTTTATTATTTTTTTAATTATTATTTTCTCCAAAATTTACATTGCGGGTGTTGCCTTCGAAGCGGACGATATACCTTAACACTTCCAGAACAACTGTTTGCCTTCATTGAAATATGATTTTTTTAATGAATATGGCTTTGTTTGGAAATCGATATTTTGCTTTTTTTTCTCCCGGTCATTCACGATGATTAAAGGTTGAGAAAACGAAGAGTGGGAAAAATAATCTGATACTGTTATTAATGTGAATAATAATAGTCATATGTTAGAGTTACCGCCCCTAGCACGTCAAACGACCATGTTATACATGAGTTATCGAGTTTTACTATGTAAAAAATGCACCATTTCAAAGTTGAAGTGGTGATATTTGGGTTTATGTCATTTTAAATGATATTATTTATCGAATCGCATGGCTAGTACACCTTCTCATGTACATTTTGATATTTGTTTCGGCCGATGTTAATTTTCCCGAGCCACCCTCGAGGTTTCAACACATTGCCGAGTCCCAGAAGGAAAAATCAGCTGTATCTTACAGTCTAGTTTATTAGTGCTTCTGTATTTTGACTCTATCTTTGTATTGAAAGCTGCTATTTACTCGTGTGTCGTTTGTATGAATCCTTAGTAGACGGTTTTACTTAATCCTGTTTTTACATGGAGCTTATTTTCTATTGATGTTTGGTTGATACAGTTTGAATTCCTCTCTACATGAAATGAAAAACACGAAATTTTAGAGACCTGTCTTTAATCTTAAATCGTTGTAACTATGGCGACCATTTAAAAAAATGACACGTGTATTTATAGATCGTCCGTTATGCATTGTTCTCCATTTGTTTTAAATTCGCCGGTGACGTATATATATGTGTTCAGTAGTTAATTTGTGTGGGTCGGAACTTGGACATTGTTCATCATTTTTCTGTTTTACAATGATCTACAGTACGACAGTTAAATTTGTTAGAGTAAGGCATTGCTCGGATTTTCTTTAAATCTACAATGACTCGGCAGTTATGTATCTATATTTTTTTTTAGTTTTTCAAAATTCGCTATTTTAGCTATCATAAAAAGTATATCTAATATATGTACATCTAGGTCCATTATCACCAGTCGTCGTTTTCATGTCAATCAGCTTGTCAATTACTTTTTTTTTTTTTTTTTTTTTTCGTTTTAATACATTTAAACGTACATTGTTCATGGACATTCTGGACCTTAATGGAATTTTGCCATTGGTTGGACCATTATATAAACTCTATAGCTTGACGGTAATCTTACTGATCAGCGAAGTGTGTCAGTCATATGTTATTGGTCCAAGGGCCAAGTTATCTATAAGGATACAGCGGATTCAGTCGTCCATGTTCCGACGCCCGTCCGTCAACATTTTCCTACAAATGACTACTAGCCATAAACGACTGAGGGAATTTTGACGATGTCCGTCCGTCAACAATTTTCTACAAATCACTATTTTGACCAAATTTGGTCAGGTTAGATAACTGAGCTTTAATTTGAAAATAATTGAAATACCAAACATATTGTCATGTTTACCGTTTCTAGGATTTAAGAGTCTAGTTGGGTGATACAGGCCATATGTGCCTCTTTTTTCATCTGATATTTGTAGATAGTAAGTCATCCTTATTTACCAGTTCATCACTTCATCATGTATCTGTTATTGATTGATTGATAAATTAATTAATTCATTAATCAATTAATCAATTAACCAGCCATTCGTTCATTTTCTATGCATCATCTGTTAAGAACTTTGCTATTCACTAGTCATTGATTTGAAGCAGTCAAATTTTAAAGTTCGTCCTCTTGGTTTTCTTATCAGTATAGGATCTTATCATGAGAAAAAAAACGCGTTTAAGCGCAGGGCATGGCTCAGCTGGTAGGTATATATTCACTGTCCCAGCAGACGTTGACGTTTATATCACTTCAGCTAATTCATCCGGGTCTGACTATAAGTACGTTGTTGACGTAATGCTATTTTATTGAACTGTGCCTTTGAGACAACATTATAGGAATTGAATGATCAAGGGATTTTAGTCGGCAACTCTTTTCCCAAGAACCCAGTGCATCCTACACCATTCCTGCAAATGTAAAACGACGTAAAACGTGTCATTGTTCAGTATATCAGGTAGATACTTGGGAATGATTCAATAACCTTTAGTTAATCTACAACTCTGAGGCTATCCACAGAAAGAGGGATTGTTTTATTGATTGCCACGTGTTACCCGTTTTCTTATGTAAAGTTGATCCCCAGGGCATGGATCTCAGATATATACCCGGGGCTGGATAGTGATCTTTATTCAGTGTATATATTCAGGAGATTTTGTAGTAAATATGACTGTGTTAGACAGACATGTCGTCTTCATCCTAATTATATTTCTTTACTACCATGCAATTCCAGATTAGTTGGTCATAGTCGGACAAACCAACTTCATGTATTCAAAGTGCAATGTCAATTTTATGTTCCACCAAGTATATATATATATATAAGATAAGTTATATAACTGAAATATCGTTTCTATGTGAGATGCCATATATAGAATGAGATTTAGTGGCATCGATTTAAGTCTCTACATGAAACATTTGGAGCCCTTCGAAAAATGACCTCGATGACGAAAGGAACATGCTGTTCGACGATGTCCTAAATGTATTGAGAGACACAATTATATATCTTCAGAACGTATTATTGGCCATGTGGCACAATAAAAGTCTATTCTATTTATGTTAAAAGATCAGTATAATTTGCTCAGAGATACATTTAACTAACTTGTTACAGTTCTCGAAAATTTTACGGTTTGACATAGTCCTATTTAAAATATCTTATATAATACGAGACTTCGGATGATGTCATGTCACAATAGGCCATCATCAACATTTATATTAAATACTAATTACTTGGAACGGGCTTAGTATAAGTTGGAAAACTTTTGCCCAATCCTTTATGTATATTTATATGCAATAAAATATGTTTAAATCAAACAATCAAATCAAGATGTATGTTACAGAAAATACACTGAGTTATCTGATGCAACATATGGTATGTCTCATATATCAACTGGTGAAATTTCTTAATATGATACTTCATGTAATATATCATGTATCTTTTATGTAATATATCTTATATATTACAATTATTGTCTATAAAATATTTCATATACTTTAGAATTTATCATATCTTATATATCTGAAATAAAATATGGACCGACCTTGCTCCTTGGACAAAAGATAAGTTGGCTTTCCGCATCATAGAGTTTGCAGAACCGACGTTCATCTCCATATTGAAGTCCATTAGTCCTGTTATGCTATAAAATTCGATCAGACAGTAACGAAAAGTTGAATTTTCGAATATATCGGGACTACTGACGTACGATGTAATTTGCATTTGTGTTGAAGTCAAGATTTGGTGGTTTTTTTTTTCTTTTTTCTTTCCTCGCATTCAATGTAGATGGATACGACTATTCGAACAGCAGATTATAAATTCAGCGGTGATATCGCGAGAAAAGGAAAGTAATATCACGTCTGATTTAAACATACTTTATTGCACATCAGTTGAAATAGGATTGGGCACAAGTTTTACAGCTTATATAAAGCCGTTTCCAAACATATTAATACACACATTATATTTACAAGGTGGCAGACAGTATGATATAATAACAAACAATTATAAACAAGTTTAGAGAGAGAGAGAGAGAGAGAGAGAGAGAGAGAGAGAGAGAGAGAGAGAGAGAGAGAGAGAGAGAGAGAGAGAGAGAGAGAGAGAGAGAGAGAGAGAGAGAGAGAGAGAGAGAGAGAGAGAGAGAGAGAGAGAGAGAGAGAGAGAGAGAGAGAGAGAGAGAGAGAGAGAGAGAGAGAGAGAGAGAGAGAGAGAGAGAGAGAGAGAGAGAGAGAGAGAGAGAGAGAGAGAGAGTATAACACGTACTTTGTATGTTGAGAGAGAGAGAGAGAGAGAGAGAGAGAGAGAGAGAGAGAGAGAGAGAGAGAGAGAGAGAGAGAGAGAGAGAGAGAGAGATAGAGATAGAGAGAGAGAGAGAGAGAGAGAGAGAGACAGAGAGAGAGAGAGAATTAGAGAATTTTAGAGTTAGACATCGCATTTCTTTCAAAAGATATCAGTGATATCATTCACAAATATTAAGAGTATAAAGGATATATGACTTCAGAAGAGTGAGTAAGAGCGGGATAGAGAAATTCAAAGATATGCTTGCTAGAATCTGTAATATCATAGACTTCTGATTCAAAGACCAAACTAACAATGAAAATATAGAAAACAAGATGCTTGGCGACAAGGAAAAAAACCCACTTAAATAGAGGCATACGGCAAAGTAAAGCATATATCTGATTATATTGAGAGTACATAATCTAGTTTCATAGAATACACGACCTATTGGCCCGCGAAATACTTATTTCCTTGTAAAACTGTATTGAAACGATTTCTGTGCATTCTGCAGGCTTTTATTATCGACAATACCCTCATCAAAACGGAAAAAAACGTGACTTACTTGACTTTTGGTGTCTAATGCATACATCCGCTTGGTGATGTGGGGAACTCTCTTTCTGATGTATCAAGGTTCAAAACAATATAGTTCTCCATCTTATTTTGCCGCAAAGCATTATGTGTATAAAGTAGTACAAATATACGATAAACAATTCTATTTAAACCATCCCATTGCAGTTCTAAGCAATTATACAAATATGATTAACTCATAGTTCAGAAATATCAATGCTTTGAAAAGAAAATGAAATGAAAAATCTTTCAAAACTGATTATTGAATAAAAAACGAAAAAAAAAAAAAAAAACCCAAAAACCGGAAACAGTAAAACATCACGAGAGTTAAAGAAAAAAAAATTCATTTGTCTGCCAGAAAATATATCCATCAAAATTACCATGTAAAAATACATGGCATCGTATCGACCTGTCCGGAAATGAGACATCACGATTTTTTTTATTATTATAGCACATTTCACTGTCAATTGGAAACAAGCCAACTCAAAACTGACTACAGGACGGTAGGGGTAGCGACACAGTGTTGCGACACGTGACGGGTAAACAACGTGTTTAAAACAGCAATAACATGGATTTCTCGTGAAAGAAACGGTAGGACAAGTGAAATGAAGCAACATTATAATTTGTCTGCAAAAATCCAAGTAATGTTATATCATTAGTCAGATATTTGACACCACTTCTGAAGAGCTGAAATTGTACAATGTAATACTAAAACTATATCAAAACGTTTCAAGAACATAACAAAATGGCCGATTTGATGTATTATACTCATTGTACAAAAGACACACATATTATAGACAATTAATGAATTAAACATCATCAAACATTATAATCATTTCAAGAGAAGTTGGTTGGAATAACATTGATAATTACATATCAAATATTCTTACCAATGCTTGGTTGCTAATTAATGCAGTTGTATGACCGAGACGTCATACAACGACCAAAACTTTGTCCAGTTCGTTCATCAAGGATAATTCAAACAAAATATGGTATTTACTATGTATGTGGAACAGATAAGATATGAATATCAACTTTATTTAGGTTACAAGTTATCTTACTTATATCGATCAGTGTTATTTGCCTAGATTGAAGCGCATGAAGAATCTTACTGCGAATGGCAAGCGGAGTACCCAGGTAAAGAACCTGACGTGGACAGGCAGGAAACCCCCTAACTTTTCACGTCCGTTCGAGAAATTGAAGCCAGGAAGTCATGGAAAAAGGCGATTGTGCTACCATTGCGTCAACCAACCACCCAAGTAAGATGTTAATAAGATCTTGTGAGACCTTTCACATTAGGGCACGTGGTCGACACGTACTTGACCTGGAGTAAAATAGGGGTTAATTGTGAATCAAGTTAATAGCTGCACCCATTTTGACAAAACTACATAGGTCCAAATTGGCAACCGTCATTTAGAATGAGATGAAAAGACGATCAGACAATTTGATAATGCCAGCAATGTTCAAATTGTGATTATTCTATATGACAAACAATTATATTTAACACTGTGGATTGAGGAACGTATTAAACCGGGTCTTTTCTCCTTCATTCACTCGTCACTTTGGCTTTGATAATTAATCTAAACGTTTACGAGAACATTAACTCTACTAAAGTTGAAACAAATAAAATGCCATGAGATTAAAGAAAAAAGGTTCTCTTAGTGTTGGTTCCTGAGAGAGTTCATAAAACAACCGAAAAAACCAATACACATTACCAAGACGTTGAACTGTCTTCAAAAGATTATCTGGTATTGTCTAGTGGTGTATAAATATAGTGACTTTATACATTACACTCCGTTCGTCCTATTTCAATCTGCCTGATTAGCTTTCCATGGATGACGTAGTGTTCAGTCTTAAAATTTCCTTTTGCATTCAATATTATAAAAGCATTATAAAAAGCCTATTAAAAGCCTACCTTAAAATAAAGACAAGTTTTTAAAAGGTCTAAAAGATCAGTTTTGCATCGAAGTTTCCCTTATTAAACATACCTCTGAACAGCTAATTAGTCACCTAGTGCGTATTCAACTGTATAAATCTGCCAGGTGTCTGATCAATTAGTTCTATTTATTAAGGTGGACAAAAGAAGTCATAACGAAAGTCTGTCTGAATGGTTATACTCATTGTTTAGACCATCCAACTATTCAAACCGCGTTCGTCCAGTCTTCAAGGCGGTGTTTATAATGAGGTTTCAGTGTACCCTTTTTAATGCGTATTCAAGTGTTATCACCCATATATAACGCATATGATATAGGGAGACTTACATAAATTTGATATAAAATCGATACCCATCGTAAGCACTTTATAGCATTTGACATTTATCATAGCGCAAAGTCTTTAAAAGAGCTACTTTAAGCTGGTGTGCCGCCTTAGGATTTGAGAGTATCTGGCTCTTTGTTACCAACCAAATGTCAAGAATCACGAGAGTGACGACAGACAGAGGTTTTGCGTCGTCTGCCAACTGAACACTGTACAAATACTATATTTGATCTACATGCATCTATCACAACACTGACAAGTTTTCCTTCGTGGGATTTTGAGAGCTACATATATATGTAAGGTTAACAAATACGTGTTGCCGTAATGGCAAGTTTTATTATTTTCCAAACTAAATAATTTGATACTTTTTGTGAGATTCTTGACTAAAGTTTATAAAAAGAACAAACCTAATAAAAATGACCGCACCTTGGACAGGAGTCATTGTCTCAGACGTAAACAATTAGTCTTGCCTTGTTAGATCTCCTCAACAAATATCAGCTATTAATATGTAACCCCGGTAAATACTAGCCGTGATATACAGCAAAGCTATAGAGAATTTCTCTTTAACATGAGGTGTTGAGTGTCAGACTAGTAAATTAGGGGTTCCGAATCCTAGCGAAGGCAATAGGATTAATAAGTACCTCTGTTTCAATTTCATTGTTATGAATTTACAGATCTCTATGTTTATCAAGTGGCCACCAAAAGCCATACTATACGGGTATGGGAGTCTGTGTTATGCTACTACAGATAAGCGTGCAAAGTTACATTAAACCTAACGTAGCATTTCATAAAAATGCGTGGAGAATACGTTTAAAAAGTGCATCCATTTATTTACGTATGCTGCGGTTTATGACTAAGGACATGTCGTTCAATAACACTAGATTATCCTCCGGTACATCAATGTCCGTCTAAGGTAGTTTTTGGGCTTTGCAATGGTAATGAAACAAGAATAAAACGAGAACGGTACAGGTTGCCTATGTTAAGTACGAATCCGTGACTCCGTGTGGATGCATTAAATTCGGGATGATGTTTGCGTTAAGCAGGGAAACCGAGCACGGATAATTAATTACAAAAACACTGTTTTTTATACAGAATATAGCAACAGAACAGGACCAAAGTTGGTGAATGAGGAAACCTTAACAATTTTTTCTTTCCTTTTCAATTTTGTGTTCCCGATTACTCCTTTTAGATACCTCGTTTGAAAATATTTTGGAAAATTTGTGTCCTGTTAATGTGAATCCGCGTCTAGAAAAAAACCCCTCGAAGTAATAGACGAACCTTTTTAGATCAGAAGTTGTAAACTAAGACGGCAATTCGTACCAAGAATTTCAAGATAAGCGAAAACAGGTATGTTTATAATCGGATCTTTTAATACCAGAGGGCACGGCATTTCCAAATATTCTCATTGTGTTGTACATGATTGATGAAGGCAGACTATCATCATTTTGAAATATGTCAATTTTCATTTATGCAAAATAAATCTTAAACATTAATTTATTTCTTGGAAAATACATCTTGAAAAATGTACATTAACGATTCGCCATATATTAGAGAAAGCCATTTGTCAGATGATAAGAATAACGAAAATCAACAGCTAGTTACAATGTATGACTTTGATGAAATACGATAAAGGCAGTACATACATGATCATAAAATGTCAGAAAGTGAGAAAAAGCAAATATTAGACTCAATCGATGGCAAGTAATTATGCAGTCAGGAACAAAGAAAGTAAACTCCAACAACAGACAGCTAACACTTTCAGGTGCTGGAGATCGGAGAAAGTCACCTACGACAGCCGACAACCAACTGCTAGGTGATAGGAATTGGCGAAAGTTGGTAGAAATATATGGCAGTCAATAGTCAGGTGCTGGAGAAATGGAAAGTTCTGCTACAACGACTGACAGTCAATTGTCAGGTGGTAGAGAAAAAAGTCCATGACAATGGCCGACAACCAAATGCAACGCGCCTGGGATTAGAGAAAGACAACGACAAAAATGTACGATACTTGAGAGTGGAGAAAGTAAGCTGCAATAACTGATGGAAAAGTGATAGTTAAATTGGGACCGGAGAAAGTCAGCTACGATGACCGATATCGAAATCATGGGATCAGTACTAAAGAAGGGAAAGGTCGGCAGTCAACTCTAGATGACTCGATTAGAGAAAGTCGGCAGTCAAATAGAGTAGATTCTTAGATAGGTGAAAGTATGCTTCGTCGGTCTACACCCAAACTTTAGTCGATTACAACGTCCATCAGGTACTAACTAACAGGTAAATTTGATACTAAGGATCAGGGAAAAATAGACAAACAGCATAATAAATCATTCTCTTGGAATAAACATAAAACAAACAATTAGATTATAATTGATTATTAAACTTCTTGTATTTTTGGATCCCTTTAAGATGAATTCGTGTGTTTATTCTAAGCTTTGCTCTGAATCTTATTCCGAAGAAGCTGAATTAAAACGTCGAGCTAATTGAGTTGGGACAAATTTCAATATAAAAATGTTTATGTTATGTCTGAGTACCAAATCCGTTTATAATAAGTTAAGAATTGAAGAATCAGTACATATACGTACTGTAATAGATGAATGATGAAATTGGATTATAGAACAAAAATTAACTGTTGTACCGTAAACATTGGCCATGATGTTAACTGTGTTACACATATCAGGTGTTGCAATCCTAGTCCTTCTTTAATAATATACTATGCTAAAAATGAAGTAGCAACGCTCATTTTTCAAAGACTCTATTGGAATGTTGTTGCCATGCATTTCAATGGTAATGGAATATGACATGGAGTACTTGGTAAAGAATTGTTTGGGTGATATGAAAAATACCATAAAACATTTACCAATTGTATCTTGGAAATGTAGTAGTCCTACATTACAAGTATTGTGACATTTTCTTCAAAAAACAATCAACTAATAAGTGGTTAATGTTGTACTCGTGACTAGGTAAATAAAAACCATCCATGATGAGATCACGATACCTTCAATGTTTGGACTGATGAGTAGATGATTTCATTGGTAGAGAACGATTTATAATCAACTCTGTGATTTAATGAAGTCGGTTAATCGCTTGAATTACAAGGATTTTGCGTGTGAACGAACCAGGTTCTTATTCATAATTACAATATAAAAATAGCGCGTGCAGTTTGCCACCGCAGCGGAAATCATTGATAAGCCTTCATCTAACATAGCACAGAAAAAATACCACATGATGATATCGGTAGCTTTACTTGTGCAGAAAGTTCTAAAAACGGCAATTATTTGTTTCCAATTCATCGAGGCATTTACATCAAAGAATGCATGTTGGTAGTTAGCTATTCAGCGTTTTCTCTCAACATCTTGTATCACGGACTGTATCAGTGAATTTTGATACATAAACAACATTCTGAAATGTATTTGGAATGAAAATCATAATCTAAACACATTTGAATGACCAAAATAAGAACAACATATACGTTAGGAAGTGGGGACAATATATTAATTCTGATTTGTTCCATTTTTCTAAGCAACAATTAAATCAGAGTAATGAAGTCACAATACAACCACATAGGCTACATGTATGTCATACCATTGTACACATTCATAGGTAGGTAGGTAAGTACATATGGGCACTTGAATATAGGTATTCACACAATGTAACTTTTGATAGTCTGTACGACAGTCACATAGACACATAGAGGCAGATTTTATTGTTAATAGTCTACACGCTACAGCTATGATTGTCTGGGTATATTAACACCATTCCTTATAGAATCTACAGATGCTTTTCTAACACGGAAAGTATGTTTTATCTAACTGGTACTGTTATACACGCATTTCATTATCAAACACGAAGTGTATAAATGCATTTCATCATTAGGTCCCAGATTGATCATTTCCTTTGTTAAAATCACATCATGACACCATTTGCTAATAAAGTAGCTTATTTATTATTATCTTTCTTGTAAAAAGCAGTGGAATATTAGGAAAATATATCAGTGTAAAATTTAGTCTTCTAAGTATCTGTTAGTCACCCCGTGTTTCATGATAAAGTGTTAAAAGAAACGTTTTGTCTATAGTAACACCGGAATGATACGTAACTAACAAGGACAGTGCATGTTCTATAGCAAACTAGTATTTGTCTAGATTTATTGAATGTAAGGAATATTGTTATTCTAGCACTTCATTCTAATAACAAAATGGTGGATACTGTGTTTTAATGGAGGTCACATAAGTCACTAATGGTTTTTGACAGTGATAAACGAAAACATGCCAAAAAATCTTCATATAGTTTAAATATATACTTATTTGTTTTGATAGTTATTAAATGCATTCCTGTTTATGTAAGCAACTACGGGCCTATTTTCAGGGAAAGCTTAATTTGGAGGTTTAAGGGTATACATATAGCCAACAATCAAACATCGAGTGTCAAAAAGTCTTTATTTGTAATTGTTCCAGGATCCTACTAGTTAAACAGGCGTTGCAATAATAGTATATTTACGATTACTAAGCGGAAACACTAGATACAATCAAAGAAACATCGTGTATTGTAGGTGAGTAACTTATGTCGAGTTGTAATAGCCAATTATAGTTGACAAGCACCTGAGCATGAAAGGAATGAACACGAATCTACATAAAACAGCAAATAATTGTGTCCTTTGTCATCTTCTGTGTCTTTTGTAACTTACTGGTTATGTTTTATTAGACATGTACCAGCACGGCGGAGAATATGCTTCCCAGATTTATCGTCGTCTAGAGAGGATACTAATGTCTGACCATGATACGGTTTTACATGTATGTTAATTATTATCTGTTATAGTTCCTGCTACCGACTGATCTCTAAAAAAGCACAAGATGATAACTTGTGATCGTAAATGGTTTGACTGGAAGTCACTACGGATTGTTAATTACAGTAGTTTGTTGCTAAGGATGTTTCAAGAATAATTTGTTTATGTTTGCCAGGGTGAGTACTTTGTCATGTTGGTATTAGGAAAACTTCCCTTTGATTATGCAATATGACGTTTAATATTTTCGATGCCCGTTAGTAATCCTGATAATTTGAAAATGAGACATTACCTACTGGGATAGACCAAGAATAATACGACTTGTGACGTCGATGAAGCTGAAAAAGTTTACCCTTCCGAAACATCTTGTCGTAATTCCCTGCATCCTTATCAAGGTTCGTCGTATAAATCACTTCTTTTTTCATATGCTACCCTGTTTTCCTCAATCTCTATTTCGGATTACGATTTCGTTTACCAAGAATCAGTCCGGAAGTCAGCTAGCGTGAAAGGCAGCATAGATTACTTGTCCACAGGTAAACAGATTGCATATCTAGATGTTATAAGAAAAATAATGTGCATGATTTATATTTGTTGATTAATTGATTAATGATGAAATTATAGTGAATAGAAGCGATGTGTTCGAAATATTATTAATGTCAATGAGAAATACACTTATACATTTATTAGGTTTTAAACGAATAATTACACGATGTGGTATTAGATATTTAAACAGATTAGTAAAGGGATTATTGTTGTTAATCAAATCGATCTAACCAAATCTTATTCGCCAAATGACAAATGAAATAAAAAGTCTGAACTCGCGCCATTTTCCATGATTAAATAATCGCTCTCCTAGTACAAAATTCTGCTATCAAAGTTAAGTGACAATTACTATTTTCCCTCTGGAATCAATACATATACTAGAAAATACAGAAGACGTGAAAACGTAACAAGACATTTTTGATTGTTATAATGAAATCATGGAGGTTCACATACAAATGTACACTTTATGGCTTTCTGTCTGAAACCATTTATTCGTTCTGTTTCGTGACAGAATAGAGTATTCCACTGCTGGCAATAAAACCAAAGAAATGTTCTTAAATGTCGTGCAAAGTTATCTAATATACAACAAAAACGGAATCGAATGTCCAATTAGTTTGGTAGATAACACATAAGGGAAAGTAATAAAATAAGATAGAATAAAAGTGAAGACGGTCCAGTTACTTAATTGATTAATATTCTTGAAATAATCTAATATCATAATTATATATGTATATATAGATAAATGAAACTAATCAATCACGTCGCACAAAAAAAATAAACAATGATAAACGAATCAATCTAATGGTAGATCAATAAAAGGAAGTTATAGATACATGATACAATTACAATGATTAATTACGAAGATAGATCAGTGTCTCAAGGTTGCTGTCTTAGTTAAAATACTTCCTAATGGACAAAAAACGCCAACAAAATATCAAAATTAGAAATCAAAATAATCATAATTAAATCTTAAAGTCCATACAACTAGTGCAAAATATTAACAAAAGAAAGATTTGCACGGAGACTCCTGAAAAAGTACCAAGAGAATAAAAAACATGTGTTCCGAATGAGTAAGCGTTATCAGCTTCATCGACGACGCCTGCCATGTAAACTTTTGTTAATGCCAGATTCTTAAACGAGAATAATGTGTACAGAACCACTGAGCACACCTACGAGAATTAGACAAGTCCAGCTTCATATAAAAAAATAGAATATTTCTCGATGAGATCACCATGGCAACCGTAATTGTCATCAACCTGCATGTTTTGAAACCCTGTGATAAGAGGTTGTCCGTCAGTTGACAACTTATTGCACGAAAAATCATGGTAATGACAACAGGCCTCTGAACAGCGAATCAACTATGACATGTAAATACCATAAGGTGATGATGCAGGGATATTGCTATTCAGAAATGGAAAATTCCAGAGACCGTCACAAATACAGAAGGAAGGGCTACTAGCATGGTCAAGGTTGAAGACCCATGGTGTGGAATGGCGCAGCATTTTGGTAACAATAAACCTATTGTTAAGTCGTTTCACTTAAACTTGGTTACCATCCAAATATTCTCGACCGTCGTATAGATTAATATACTTATGTATTCAATTCGTAACCGACATTGAGATACGTACAATGTTTTGGCGTCGTGCGTCGACCCAAATAGCCCACACTAAGTTGGAAGCCTACGAAATGACAGTCCTTAGACTTGACCCAATTTGGTGTGACGCCACCGTAATATCCGTCGTAACTATATATGATTCCACCGTCGTTGGCTCGATATGTAGAGTATTGTTTAGTTTTGCTTTTTTATATTATATTCTATTATTTAAAAGTAAGATGACAGTAGGCGCAGAGTGTTGAGACCATACTTTTACCAGAGCAAAATGTTAAGACTAGTGATTCTATCGTTATTTAGACGCTATGGCGTTGGGGATACTTTTCTGTGGTGATAGCACACATCATCAAAATCACCTGATCTGTATTATTTTACCATGTGTGCAACATAATTGGATAACGATCGAAAAAACTCAAAGCAAACCGCCAAAGTGAAGAAGCTATCCCTTGAAAGGTAAATGGAATGACATCTGTTCTTATCTGAGTTCCATGAGACGACGCTGTAATGCTGTTTACCCTGCATGTTCATTTCCATGAATGAAATGGGCCAAACAACCTTTCACGTCAAATAAAACAAATTACCAATTACAGCAGGTTGAATTTCTTTAAGATGACCTTAAAATGTCGGTATTTTCTTTGTTGTTTATATACATGACAGATAAGGATTTATAAAGGGACTGATTGATTAGTCACACATTGTAACCTTTCTTGGTTTTGTTTAGCATGGTGCTTAGTGTAACTGTTTTGGTTATGATTGTGTCGATATCAATAACCTTTTTATCTTTCGGCATTCGAGAGAGATTCTTAGTGCTAAAATCACTGAAATTCATCAAATCAACTTTATTTTATTTTACAACAGCAACAATTACAAAACAAATCTATAAGCTCTTATTAATACCTCTTGTTGACCCGAATAGAAGGAGACAGGGATCTTATTGTGGGAGGAAACCAGAGTACCCGATAAAAAATCCGCGTGGTCGGGCAAGTTACCTCGATGAATCGAAGCTCGGAAATAAAGATGAAAGAAGAGTGTGTTATCACGGGTAAAGGAGATGTATATATATTTTGCATGTCTTATTGTACAATCCTTGAGATCAATTGACACACCAATGTCAAAGTCAATGTTTGCAAAGCATATCGTTCATAAACCAACGAAAACAAAGTGAACAGGCCTGTAAATTCATTAGCAGCTCTTTTTTCCATGTGAGATGCAATTAGAACACACTTTACAGTATATATATAGAATTTTGACAAGATTACACAAGGTCGCTGTCCTCTGTAAACGGACAAATTCAACATATAATCAATTTTTATCTAGTTCATCGAAAGGGAAGATGATTTCACTGTTTATTTTGTGTCGATATATTTCAAATATTCTTCATATTATCTTCAAGAAGAAAGATCCCGGGTTTTGTTTGGTTCCGTACTTGGAAGATAATGAGTCTATATTTCTGCCAGACGTATTCCGGATTTCATTCATTTCAACATTTTGTACGGTGTATATGGTATATCTTCGGATTAACTGGCATTGTGATTACTTCAGTAGATCTAAGACGTTCAAGTAAATCATTTTCCTTTTCCATTAAAGGTAAAAGCAGGTATTTCTGCAAAGTTTGGAAAAAATGTGTATATTGTCAACGATATGTCAGAGTTTTTGATTTCACCTGTATATTTTAAAAGTACATATCACAGTATCAATGATATGACAGTTTTTCAGACTGAACCTGTGTGTGATATCTCATAATTTCATATTTCACTTCTGTGCTTTCATATTACATTTATAGGGTCAATGATATGTTAATCTTTTTGATTTCACCGTTATTAATTCTACTGACATGTTGAGTGATAATGATATGAACTATATATAGTATCAAGTCTTAGTCAAATGAAATTGTTGACTGGCAATGAAACAGGCAATATTGAAATATATTTGAATGTCAATTTTCAAACTACTAAATACGCATGAGATTTTAAATGGTAATGTTACAGCGTATATACATATCACGAAAAAATTACCATCACAGTATTTTACACCGATTTTTCTTCAGTTTTAACCAGGAATTTTAAATAACTATTTATATAAGAAAGATCACTGGCTTATATTAATCGGTAGAAAGTCTGCTCTAATTAATATTACAACAAATTTCAACAGTGTTTTTAGTTTTAAAAAATGTTCCCCATTTCATCATTTCCTCCAGCCTCTTCTTTCAATTTCAAACGGAGAATTGCGTAATTCCCGATTAAGACCCTAAGGAGTTTTAAATGTTGTGTATTCAAATAGCTCTTTTTCAGTTTTAACTGTTTAAAATTTAACATGTTAATCAACTCGCATTGCACTCTTTTGTATGCAATTTAAGTCTTTAGTAGGAAGCTTGATTTTACTCCATATGTGATTAGCATTCTTACAAAAAGGATGTCGTTTTAGATAAAACTATCCTCTGACTAGTATGTTTTTCGCGTTTCAGTACGAGTTCTGAATACTGTTCATGTACTCTAATTTCGGTGTTACAGAGGATTGGCTAAATGATTTTACCGTAATGTGGTGCTCGGAAAGGTACGTTCTGTGCCTATAGAGGTTGTTGACGTGACTCTGTTTTGTGTGATGTCTCTCGAGCTTCGATATTTCGTCGCAACTGATCAGTGAAATGTCAGTGATAACAAATAGTTTTTCTGTCTTTTATCTAACAACTATATTTTAAAGAAGGATAATAATATCATTGATGAAACACATTATCAATCCTGAATGTTTACTTAATATGGTCATGGAAATGTGGAATTATCGGAAGTGAAATATCCTGGATACAATTAGACATGGACACATATTTTACGTTCCTAGCCCATGGCTTCAGAGGATATTTATACACACGTAGGCTACATCTCCTTAACCCCCACCCTCTACGTCATTTCGAAATTATAACCAGCAGAGGCGAAATTAATTAAATGTCTGTTTTTATCAATTCAAGCAGGAAACAGGGAATGATGGAGTAAGGTTTCATTCTCCTGTGGTCAACCCGAACATGAGACTGGCAATAACGTTGTACGCCATACCAGTTTCCTTTTTTTGTCTGCAAAAATGTGAATCCGGAAATGACAAAATACCAGACTCATTTCCTCTGTCGTTAAAACCAGTTTTATCCTTGAAATGGATGGGCACCGTAAGGAACATTATGTTAGACGCTTTCTGACTGTGCACATAGTTCATGATTTTGTCATTTCTATTGATGGTTTATATATATATATATATATATATATATATATATATATATATATATATATCTAATGTAGAAATGTAATGATATATGGACTTAAACATGATTCCCAAACATGTTGAAATTAAATCCCATGATTCTCATTGAATATAATCATAACATATTGTATAATTACTTTGTCATAACCCTGCAGGCATCTACAATGTATCTACACAACAGAACAATGTAAAACAATGGCTAGCAAGTCCTTTCTGTTTCAAAAACAGGTATATGAGTGAAAATGAACTTTTCGTAATGTCAGAAAATGTCAATAGTTTACTTTACGAAATCTGAGGTGGACTACACAACTTATACAAGAATGAAAAAGTCTGTTATATAAATTATCATGACGTAAAATTGAACTCACCAATTTTTGTTATTTACATTATCTTTACCATCATAATTTTGCTGTCACAAAATACAGAGGAGATGGCATTGTATTTGGTTGGACAATTAACCAGTTGTTAGGCCATTTACATCAGACTTGGTCAGATCGCCCCGAAGCGGTCGACCACTGAAAAAACCTCATAGTGACAATTGTATACATTCATATCATTCAATGAAATACGTCTACTGTTTATAGGATATTATATTCGTCAACATTTCATGAAAAGAAATGAAACTTCTTCTTTTTTATTTGATTTTGTTTTTGTGTTTTGTTAAAATTGCCTTCCTCATTCAGTCTATTCATTTTAAGTATAATTAGCGTTGTTTATTACATTAGCATCACCGAAATATTAAAACTTTGTGCAAAAAGTTACTCTGGGTTTTGGAATTAGCTAACCTCAATGTTAGGTTTAATAATAGTGGACTAAGCAGACACCCTTGCTTTGTGAGCAGAAAAACAAGCCACGCTGTCTTTGTGCTAACATTAACTTTTAACAAGGAGGAAAGCTCACTCGAAGTCCCCTAAAATAGATAATCCAGAGAGAAATATACATTATTCTGTAAGGTAGCTTGGCTGAAGGTATAAATAGAGTGTTTAATGCCCTATTAACAGCTAGTGTCTTTTTTACTCATAGTTTGATTATTCGTGTAATTGTAGAGGCCCTAGTGTGCAACACACGACGTGAGATGCATATTGATTTGTGTTAGTATTGAAACAAAACCACATTTCCTTGCCATACCAAGTTCCTTAACTTATATCACCATTAAAAATACAAAGCAGTATGCATTTTCTTTTTTCCTTTGTAAAAGCCTGAAAATGTTGGAAAAACCAAGGTCAGAGTTGGATGATAGATATATAGTTTTAAGTACATTTACACATGCACATGCATTGATAGTTTATAGTTAAAATGAGAAATAGGTGTGTGGGTAACGGTCGTAAACTAAGATGTTACGAGGGATTATAGGGACGATAAATCACACAGATACCTTAAACTCTCTCGATGCAAATGACTGAAACGGGTTTAATGGACAGAAAACAAATGTTTGAACTGATAGGCAGGAAATTTCTATGTATGTAAGCGTAAGCCGAAACCTTATCTTCACATGCAAAATGTGCTATGTACATGCAGACATATGATCAAAAGTCGTCCCCCTTTCTCTTTTATCATCACAAACTATGGTGTCTTCTCACCCCCCGTGTTTGGTAGGGTGATCTCATTGAGAAGGATGCGAAACCTAATACATGAAAACTGTTGGAAGAGAAGACTTCTCAATTACCTTTTGGATAAAAAGACATAATAAATTATCTTTTTGGATTATCACAGTCAGTGTCCTACCAGACAGAGACCCATAGGGAGGTGTGTTCGCATAACCAATATCGTGTACTATTCGGGAAACCACGTGTTCTTCGACAAAACTGAACAATTGTACCATGAAGTGAAATGACGTCCATATTGGAAACTAGCGGTTCAGTATATAGTGTACAATAGATCAACTGGGCGGCATTCGCGCTGGATATCCACAAAATCTATAAACCAATGCTTACAATATTGAATATCTTAGGCATTGGTTTACAAATTTTGCAATTATCATATGTCACTGCAGTCATATTGGAAATCAAACAGTCAACATCAATTTCCTTTTTGTACTCCTTACCATTGGGGAAAAGCACATCTTAATTTTAAAAAAAAATCATTATTAGCATCTCTTGACTGTAGAGTGTACACTATTCAGAGACTTTTTTGAGACAACAATTACTCCAGCAAGGAACATACAATCTCAAACATGTTACTATCAACATGTATATAATTGATGCTTGTTGTTTCTTGAATATCATTTTATAATTGTTGTGAAATCAAATCTAACTTTTATTCATTTAGTTTTTCTTTAAATGGCGAGGATTAAAAATTGTGAGGTCGTATAAAAAAGGTAAATCAGTCACTATAAACATTTACCTTTTCGTCGAATGTACTTGTTGTAATCAATGAATTACCCTATAGCTCAGAAACTTAAGACTTTTCACCAAGGATATAAGCCATATGTAAAGACACAAAACAACTATTACGATATATTACAAGGTATAATTACCGTCTAAAATAAACCAAATAGATCATAAACGTTGAAAAAAGGGGAATGGGGATGATAGGAAAACTGAAGAACATGAAACAGTGGATAAGTAAGGTATCCAATGAATATGATGGCAAATAAGGTAGTTGAAGTGGCTTATCAAGCAAATTAGCTTTGTCATTTAAGTCGATATTAAGGTCCTGGACGGCGAAATATTAGAATAATTAAATGATGTATAACGTCAACACTTAAATCTTAAGACATCCTCAAACAAATCTCATTACACTTATGCTCATTTGTTATAATTGTAGAAAGAAAATTCGATGTTAGTTCCTGAATCGAAAACGAAATTAAACATTGAATCGAAAAAAATTGAAAACGTTGTCATCAAGAATATCATTATCAAAAAGGGGAGACATGCTATTGCAGTGAATGTGGATTATTTCAGTCTCTTAACAATGATTTTATCGCTTGCTAATTTATGAAATTTTGGTTTTCTTAATAACCATATCAGAGATACAAATAACGCAATATTTGCATACCTATCTAATTATAATTTTACAATTCGCCTCACTAATTGTTCATTGGTATGTTAGAAATATATACTTCTGCATCGTCAACTGATCGTTACATCATACAACCAAGTTTATTGCAAGCATAAAAAGGTCATAAACGACGCCATGTCCATGTTTACTTATATCTGTATTAGTTGTAGGGTTTCAAGAGACCCATGTCGATGGAAATTAAGTGCTAAGTTTCAAGGTTGTAATAAATTTCATTTGAAATATCCTATTTCCGTTTCTGCAATAAGGAAAATGACGTGTTTGGTGGTCGTAAGTGTGCCATGTGGTTTCATTGTGGGTACCTTGTTCTCGTTACGCCATCAAATTTACATGGATTGACCAAGATAAAAACAGATGAAGCTTAATATGCTTACCATCCGGGAACAAACGGTCTTACTCTCATTTTACTTCTTCAGGAGATACGTGTATTTATTTTCCTTTATATTTTGCCCAAGGTTATTCGAATTTGAGTTTGAATAAAGATTCTGTAGATATGTCGGTATTGTTGTTTGTATAAAGTGTGACTGGAACTCTACTTATCATTGTTACCACAGTTAAATACAGATTTTACTTATCAATTATTTTCCAATTGTGCGATCCAAAATAGTTATCGTTCAGAGTTTGTATTTGGTCATGTTTCATATTGCGCTACGCCTCGGTAAAGGCTACACTTACGACCTGTTCACCAATTAAATCAACTAGATCATACCACCGAAACAACTAGGTGATATGTGATAAATAAATGATGGCATATGTAATATGGTTTATGATTTCTACCATCCTTCTTTTTCTTCATGTTTCCATACAGGTTAGACATTCCTGAGCCGTTCAAGTATATGTATTACATATATCAATACACACACATATATATCACATATTACATTACCGTATGGAGTCGAAATTATCAATGCAAAGACAACAAAAACATCAAATCCTGCTTATATATGTCAACGTGAATATATCATAATTCAACTAATTTTCATAGCTAGCGTAAAACTTATCAAGGCAATTACAAACGACATACACCATTCCTCAGCTTCAATAGATAACTGCTTTCCGGGAAGAGAAACTAAGTGGTTTATTGGGGTTCCACACAGGTATGGAAATACTGCAACACTTTAAACGTCTGTCAGCGATAATTTTGTTACATGATGCAAAAAGATTTATATACAGATGGTTCAAATCATCTATTAATTATACAGATCAAAATTTGTTCATGCCGTTAATTTAAGGATTTTCAACACTGTTTCCCATAGGAACTCCAGTGTTAATGTAGGTCGAGTGCTATCAAGTGGGAGTAACAAGTACGTTCCATCAGATGGTCGTCAGTGTAATCAAGTTACAACACAAAACTACCTAACAATTAAATGTGAAATCGGCACGAAAACAAACTACACTCATCTGATGAGGCGTGCATATGAACTGTTAGATAGAAATTATTGCACGTCAACTAATCTGTAAAGGACGGCCCTATTACATGATCCGGAACTTTAATTAGATTAGAGGTTCCCTTTTAATACCTCATAACTTTAATCCGGATATAGGTCTTTTTCCTTGTTATCACGAGTGGATGACTCAGATCTAATAACCAGAGAATGTCTTTTTCATAAAAATGATGGTTTTAATGATATTCATTTCTTCGTGAAGGTGTCCGCGTAGTCATGATATCGTAATGAATTTTTAAATTTCCATATTCACGTCGTCATGACGATATTGTCGTGGTAACCATTTCCAGGTCACGAGGTTGTGAAAGCATTGTATCTGAGATGTTTATGTGGTATTTAGTATTGATGTTATCTAATAAGGCTGTCTTTAACTTCCTGTTGACTTGAGATTTTCGCGGTATTTATTTCACATGTGTTCATAATGTATTTATAGCTCGTGGAGGCAGTTATCGTGGTACACGTATATCTATGGTCTATATCATGCACACATGTAATGGTTAATTTAAATAAGAAACAACAGGAGAACTTTAAGTTTGAATAACATACACCATTTCAGATCCAAACAACATAAGAAAACTCTAACATTTCAACATAATCATGATCCAAACTCAAATGTAATTAAACTATGGCAGCATATGAATGACAGAAAGATAAAGACAGAAACACATGTAAAACTACTTCAAGAATCAGACCGGGTGTTCCAGAAGAGTAAGCGACTAAGACTTCAATGAGAGCCGCCATTTAAAACTTGGAAAATCCAAGTAAGTAATGTCAGGTTCTCAAATCTCACAAAGAAATGGGCTATTTTAAAGCTATTTCGACCGTAAAACTTCCTCATAATTTTCATCAACCTGCATCCTTTGAAACTATGTGTTATAGGTTTGTCCGTCAGTTTACTACTTCTTGCTGGAAAACGCAATTACATAAATGACATACCAATATGTTCATAAACACGTCATTTGTATAATCGAAATAACGTTGTTCAGAATTAAGGAGTGTAATTTGCACAAGTTGTGATATTTGATTACTCGAAGTTTTTATTAATCGTACAATTACTACAATTACTGTAACCTATGTTTAGCAGCGGGTTGTACTTTTTTATTTATAGATAGAGGTCTGTACCACAGAACGAGCTTTGTAACAGATTTAAAGGCTCGTCATATGACCTTGTTATTCCAATCAGGTCTGGGAATTAGCATCACTCATCTTATAATTCAGTGTATGGATTGCTGTCGTCAGTGGACAGTTGTTCTGTTTTGTTCTTTTTTCTCTTTGATTATTCTGCGATGATGTCAATTCTCTGATACGGGCCCGTATTCATTAAACCATTCTCATGCTAAAGCATAGATTATGTGCTCATGGAAACTTTTTTATTTCACCTAAATGTCAAATTTAAATCTAGAATATAGCTTTGGCTTGAAGCCTTTCAGAATCGTTTTTAAATCTTTGGCAAAATCAGCCTTATTGATTAATTTTCAACTTAAACAAGACATAAGGCTTGAGCACAAAATTCATGCTTGAGCATGAGAATGGTTTCATGAACACGGGCCCAGGTAAACTTAGATTTTGTTTATATATAACTTTTAGTTGGTTTAGATGATAGTACCATTTGCTATGAAATAAAAAAAATAAATGTAGCTATAAACTAAAAATGGAATATTATAGCAGAAAAATTCCACTCCCTGAATTTTGACTTGTGGAAGAGAGAATGCGAAAAGTTTTATTTTTTATTAAATCTATCAATTTCCGGAGTATACACGCGAGGTTTCCATGAATGCGAGATGATGAGAATCACAGGCATTTAAATCGCGCACAGAATTTGGGCAATGATTTAATCAATTCAATACAGTACACTGTTTAACACTCAATGTCAACATTTGGCGACCAACCTCAAACCTTTTCTCTCTTCCCACCTAACTAAACTACTTGATGTAAAGATAAAAATAAAGATTTTTTCTGTTATACATTTTTTTATTAAACGTTTCATAATGTACGGATAGTGAAGGGGTTACCGAAGTACCTTGGGAAAACTTAAGAGGTCGGGTAGGTGACCATGTACATTTTCACGTTCATTACGGGAATCGAACTGCGGACACTGAGGTGAAAGTCAAGTGCATTACCCCGATACCGCTCACCCCACCTCCTTAACGATAGTCCTTATTCAAAAACGGTTTATTGGAGTAAATATTTTCCGTAATAGCATTCACATTTAAAAATTTCAAACATAGTTCACTTTAGTTAAAGTACAGAATATTATGGAGATACTTCATTCTTATTTTTTGCAACTTTGACCGTTAATTGGCGGATTCGGTACAAATCTTTGACAAATCCCACTTAGGACAAAATATTATTCGATTTAAACCATCACAATATGAATCTCTCATCAATTAGTTTACTGATTGACCTAAATCCGTAAATTACACTTATCATAATTGTTTTCTGAGACTTATTTTGCATAATACGAAAATACTGATATGTCAATCTTGATACAACTATGGACACATGTTATCAAACAAAATAATACACACTCAGAGTTCTGAAAAAGGAGAAGTCGTTTTTTATGATGTATTGAACTGATGTCATTTTACGTTTGTGTTACTTTATCTACAATCCGGTGAGTTAATGTCTGCAAATTGTTCTGATCATGTCGGAAATAAAATTCATTATCTGTTTTCTGTTACGCCGAGATGTATGAGACAAGGAGTGTATATCAGCTGTCGGAGACCAAGTAGGAACAGTCCCCGTATACTAACTTGATGTCTTCTAAGGTACAACGACCGGTTGATCATTTCTCCTAAAAGATGTCAGTAGCTGAAACATCCTCTTGAAACCGTGTTCTATATGGTTGGTTACATGTACTTAAAATCATAAAAACAGATATCATTATACCGACAGTGCGGTAGTAACAGCAGAATATCGACCTTTGGACAAGATTCTATTACTATATCCAAATCGAGAAAATGCTACCAAACTAGTGAAAAATGGGGCTAGGAAGAAAACCAACACCATGTTTTCTGTCGACTACACCAACGAAAGTACCAAGATAATTAGACTAATAGGATCTTCCCCTAGCTGGGAGGAGATTCCTGACAATGACAGAGGAGATTCTCCTCGGAGGAGATTCCTGACAGTCTAAGTCTCGGCACAACCTCGGGGAAGACAATCAGGAATCTCCTCCTGAGTAGATATTTTTGTCTAGATAGAGATAGATCCTTTTTCTACCCCGTTTTCCCGTTTTCCCTTAAAAATAAATAAGCAAATATATATACATGTAGCATTACAACTGTCGGTATCGTCATTTGCATTTCAGGCCCTGATGACAATTGTTAATTACGTCAATAACCCCAAATGATCCCGACACGCCATAAAAACGACGTCATTAATAACTACACGAACCCGTAATGTCACTTCCTGTGCGTCAGATTGAGATATCTTACCTTTACCGGAAGTGTCGATATATCTGTCCGGTTGAGTAGAATAAGTGTTCCATATGGGGGCGTATTTTTGCATCATCGATGGCAAGTGTAATCTCAATCCGTTGTTTTCATTGGCCCAAATTGCATGTAACCCCCTGTCGACACTCCTGCGAAAACCGCTTCATGAAAATTGGAAACCAGCCATGGCTCGTTTACATAATGAATATGTTGTCGAGAAATAGGGAAAACAAAGCATGGAAAATGAAACCATTGCTTGAAAAAAACGTATATCCACCTGGATTTTTAACTCTAAAATTTCGAAATAGAAGGTCAAAATATTTTTCTTTACAAAGAATCCAACATTGTTTAGGTAATTATTTGTTTAACACTGTGAATGTACCTGCACTGTTCCTATATGACATTGATGGTAACATTAAAATTCACATCTCTCCATCTAAAAACTGTAAGATAAGAGATCATTTACAATTAGAGATATGATTCCGTATTGCTGTCCAAAATATGAACAAAATAATAGACCCCTGAAGAAAAGAATGGAGAATAATATCAAGCGTTCCATAAGAGTAAGCGTTTTCAGCTTTCTCGACGACACCCACTATATGCAAGTCTAAGTCAATACATGTAAGTCGACGGAACCAGCAGGTTACAAACGAGCATCAAACATGTCCAAAGTTATATCGCACATATCAATGTTTCCTAATACAATCATTATGACGATCATAAAACATCATCGTAATCTTCATCAACCTGCATCTCTCAATTCTGTGTGCAGTCTATCATCAGCAAATGAAGACCGAGATAGGTGGCTGATGTCTGGTGTATATGATTCATATTCTTAATTTCATATCCGATGGACATGCAAGTGTCTGCAAGTAAACAAGAGATGAGATACAGTTATCCCACCAGCAAGGGCGTATAAGATAAAATTTCACATACCCGGCCGACCATATATTTTATGTGTACTTTGTTTCACTGAAGTGACATTATAGGTAATATTGTCAGCGTGATAGGCACAAAACGGCACAGTATTCATTGCTTAGCCTTGCAGCGGATAGATATAGACATCCATAAGCTAGACCTTGACATCATCTGTCTGATAATTTTTAACGGTGAATTACTCATCTAATACGTTAGTATGGCTTCAAATGGGAACACCAGATCTGAAACATAAACCACGGTGTTCGACACGATCAGCTGTGCAGTGTAATCTGATTTCTCGAAACCTAGTATTCCATTATTATTATTACAAGCATACTATTAAGTAAAATGCTCTGTATTTCACTACAACAAAACATTGAATTGCCGTATTGTTATGTAAAACGTTTGTCTTCGAGAGTCGAGTTATAGAATGGCACGTGCAAGCAACAGATGATCAATGGCTTCACAAAATAGACGAAGTTTGATTTTTCCATGCATTATTATTGCTTTATCTTCTTCCTAAATCAACCGTGCAATATTATTCCGTCGATTTTATGGAGAAACACATATTAGACCACGAGTGATTTTCTGAAGATGGCAATAAAGCAGTAGTAGAATTCTATTAACATGCATTGATACACGGACGTAATGTGTTGACATATTTTTCTACAATCTTCATAACCATGTTCTTCAATTGATAACTGTTAGTGACATGTAAATGAATTTGTAATTGAATTATCTTAATTTGGTTCAAACGATTTGATTGCATCCCTATTTGTCAACTAAATGGTTGTGAACTATATTGATGTGTTAACGTAACAGTTAGAACGTAATCATGTTTGCGGTGAAAGCGCATTAGGCAAAGATCAAGAGTTCATGGTCACGTGGTATTTGCGTTTGTTTCAATCCTGAAATTTATTGTCAACTGTGATATGCATGACAAAACGCTAACAAAATGCTGAAAGGTTTTCTCATTAGGCCAACCATTAATCAATTGAATGTTTGAGTATTGTGTGTGACATCTCACTTCCTGCTTAATGTCTTAAAACCCTCCTTTTTTGTTTATATTTCCCTCAGTTCTAGAAAAATACAAATTTGCTTGTTCTTAATCTCAATATCTTCACATTACTGACACTGATGGCAGGGTCTTAGACTTGACACTGATTAACATGTAGTCTATTATCAGGACCTCAGACAATCTTTACAGACATTTTAATCCTTCCAACATCATGTAAGGATAAATGTAGTTTTTAGCATGCAATATGACATCGTCTTTAAGAGATTGTGTACAAAATTTTGTTGAAACTGGAAGATACACTAGTTGATATAGGTGACTGTTGATCAGATGCATAGATAGGTGTGTTTTTCGACAAATGTTAATCAAACAAAAATCCTTTAAACTGAAAGCGAAGAATAAAAAACATTACAAATCGTTTGATGTTATTTATTTAACATACCGTTGCGAAGAAATTTGGATATCACATTAAACACTATTTTTTTTTATCTTTATCAATTATCTTGAATGAAGGTTTGTTATTGCGCTATTGTCCAATTCTCAGTGTTCTCTTCAAATGGATGAAGGTGTTGTTCACGTACATGGATATTTGTTGTTTTGATTTGAGCTGATAAGATGTTAACCAAGAATTGATCATATAGAGCACTGGAATTGCGGTATCTGAATTTCTTGACAAAATTCACTTTGTCGTGACAACGTTTACTTTGTCAATCATAACACAACTGATATATATACCCATAACAACAGCCATGCCTCGCTTTGTTATAAAACTTGAAATTTAATGATTGCTTTCCAAATTGTTTCATCTATTGTCACCGCTAAGTGGTTATATCTTCTCGTTTTTAATAAAAAAAACCTCAAAAATACCTTTTCATGGTTACAATCAAACATTATTGATGAATTAGATACAAGCGAAAATGTTCGTCCCGAAGTTCATTTGAAGTTCATAGTTTTGAATTATAGATGCGGCAATGTATTAGATTCCGCACAGAAACCGGATACGGATAAAAGGGTTTTGTTAAAACATTAGAGTCGAAATAAACTTGTAATCACCTTAAGAAAACCAACATTACCAGATACCATTGCCATGCATTTAAAAAAGAACTTTCCAGTGATAACGGTTGATGAATGACTATGCTAAAAAGAAAATGTGTGTTTGATATATTTGGTCCTGTGGTGAACTAGAGACAGCTGGTTCTATTATGCCGTGCAACTTTAGAGTGCCATCAAGTACACGTACGTTTGGTGCAATAAGGCTTGGTGCAGTAGAATGCGTTGTATTAGACGCATATATTGTTAAATTCTGTACTCTTTTACCATACATAAATTGACTTTTTGTGTTTGCAGCCTTTAAACTCTAATGCAAAATACCCTAAACCCATCACACTCAATTAAAAGACTTTGATATGTTTTCTCCTACATTATGTAAACGTGTCTGCCATTGTGAATTGTGAATACAAACAGAACCACAAATGTGCACCAGCAATTACATCCACGTAATCAACGTTTGAACTCTTTTTGTTTTCAGTAAGCAGAAGATATGATGTTTGTTTAACACTTGATAAAATTAACTTGACTTTTGATTGAGCACTTTTACAATTTTGTGTGTAAAAGTTGATAATTGTATAAGCAAAAAATCTCGTTAGTTCAAATGCCTTGCTGAACATAAATAATTATTATTGAACAACACGGAAATGTGACATAATGCTTATATTGACATACATGTAAATAGAAAATGCTATTGTTTGTGCGGAAATAAATTACCGCATTTATTTTAATTATACAGCAAACTTAAATAAGTATAACAATGATTTTCAATTTTGAATAATAAATGTAATTTTAAAACATAAATATGGTCATTCATATCTCTCTCACTGTTATACAACAAAAATAAAATGGAAGCCATATACAGATGACAAGAAGAGAGAACTTCTCGAGAGAGTCTCAAGGAGTAAGAGGATGTAGTTTTCACTGGCATAATTCGGAATCAATAAAGTAAACAATATACTCAGATAAGTTACCATGAATACATTTCCATTTGTTTCTCATTGTCGTCATACACGTACCGGATTTGTTAAGACAGCTCCAGGGTTATATACATGTAAAGCTGTCAGCGTATCTAGGGTGTCCCTACAATTTTACGTACCTGAAAAATTGAAAGCGCATCAGGTGCCAAGTTTTAAGAATTCTCTATTTGTTTTACTCTATAAAAGTCACTTGGGATCGGAGTAAGCTATGTCACTGAAATTTGTGGTAAACAGCAAGACAGTTTAGAGCCGAATCTATAGCATCGTATTTATTTCTCCTAAAAGTTAATGTGCCCTTTTTTGAAAGTTGAGTAGAACAAGCAACTGTCGAATAGAGCCAGATTTATGTTTAGTGAATATATTGATAACTGGGGTTAAGTTAATAACCACATTTGGGACGTAATGGCAATATTTGCTCGACAATGCATTTCATCTTATCTTGTATGTCAATATATTGTGCTGAAGATTTTGAAACAAAATTAAACAATGGTACATTATATCAAAAAGACGGATATTAAACCATTCTCATAATTTTATCCAAGGTAGAATTTTTCAAGAGTTTTCTCCACGTTCGGTCCACATCCACATACTTGAACGAAATCATAATCAGAAAATGATGGCGTCATATAAACTTGAAAAGAGGTACAGAGTCACTAAGTAAAACCTTTTTTCGTTTTAAGAAGAGTCTTTAAAACAGATTTGGATGTTCTGACCTGATCAAACACTGTCGTTCTTTAAGATTCATATAAAAATCACATTATGTCTATGGTATACTGTATCATAATAAGTCTGTAAGTATGATGCGATAGTACTGTGGAGTAAGAAGTCTGGACATCCTTTTCTTTGAACAATTAGGAGGGCTTTTTGAGTTTTTGAGAAGTAAAGGCGTCCAATAAATAAATAAAAAATAAAGTATAGGGAACAATAAGGGTTACTGTTCCGAAATCACATCAACATATGTTACTGTTTCCCTAAAATAATTTAAAACTAAAAATGATATTATACAATTACATACTACTGGAAATCAACAAATGTATTCAACTTTAACCTCGGACAGAACTTCTTCGGTAATATATGAGGCGATGTCCATCACCACGACTACCTAGCCGTGCATCTATTGCTGTAAGGCCGCCGAAGTGATCGGTTATCGTGCTCTGTGGGTCAAGTCTTTAATCAACGTTTACAGGACAAATTCGGCGCCGGAATGACGCAAGAGCGGGCAACGATTCGTACTTAGGAATTACAACAAATTTCTTTTAACTCTTTACGTTGGTCTATATTTAGCTTTTATATATTCTGCACATCCATTACCTGCCACAGTAATAACTCACAAGATACTGTGTAATTTGACTTCTGGAAAGACAAGCTACAATTATTGAGAATTGACCGATTTCGAAGAGTAGGCTGGCTTGATACAACTTGTCTGGGCAGAGCCATCGACAAGACGAGAAGACTGAGCTTGCTTAGAAAAGCACGTAAATACGCATAATGAAACTTGTTGTTTTTGTTATTTTAGGCTTATTCCGAATTTATTTTTATATTGGAATAAATATAAATATGATTTTATTGATGGGTACTGAACTTGAAAATGGGGTCCGACATGAAGTTACAAGGAGCGGTCGGTCCAGACAGCGTTTTGCTTGGTACTTTTCAACAAAACGTCATAACTGCATTCCCGCAGCTTACTCTTTTGATCTTAGCCTCGCTCTCTCAGTTCGTGTTGCCACTCAATTGTTCTGCCGACCACAGGTCTAGGAAATAAAATTGTAAGGTTAGAAGGTCGACTCTAACAGACCAATATACTAATAATATGTGTTTAGACCGTGTGACTTAAGTGAGCTGGTACAGAACTTGATCAAAAGCAGACATTTTTTCTACTTTCAAATAGTACTACCTAGTGCTGATCCATATTGAAATTCATATCATTTGGGGACCCATTTAGCATTTTATACATTTTGCAAGCTCACTGAACTCGTGATTGGTAAAAATTTGATTCCAAATCCTGATACTAAATGTAGTTATCTCCCTTTACGTAATGTTAGGAAAACCTTACTGTTTTCTTTTATACCCATTCTTGTTATAAAGAATGTATATCCATTTACCTCGTTAATATCATGTTAATCCAGCTGTGTTTTAACATTAGAACATTTTGCTCATATTTTGATAAATGACGTTTATTCTAATCTATTTTCTATTAAACTGTACATCAAACATTTAATTTCGTCCTGTTAAGTCGATCAAATCAAGGCTGAAATTCTATAGATACACTCAGTGATTGTCCTCTTATATAATGATAACATATTCATAAGATAACGTCCATTTTGACGTCACTATGTCGTTTAATTAGTGTATATCGTGGCTGATCAGGGGTTGCATCGTCAATCAGTACAATTTATGTATTTCTAATGGGGAAAATTAGTCGTTCCATTACACCATATTTAAACTCGTGTTCATTTGATCAAAGTTAGAATCGATTACTTATATATGTACTAGCTTGTATGTACATGGTAGAATATTGATGCTTAACATGACAAACCAATACGTATTTGCACATTTGCTAGATAAAACATCTGTAAACATAAATATACGAGTATCGAAACAATGATGACAATAATGACCATGTCATTTGAAGAAAAAGTCAGCTGCCAGAAAGTTGACACAATTTTATTTTACATAAGCATAAACGCTTTTACCTTCAAAGGAATTTCGTTTTAATGTTTTCAACACATTGCTTGATATAGGTCTGTTTGATACCAGTGCAGACACGTCAAGTATCTATAATAAAATTATAATGATGTTTATTTTTAATTATGATTTCGACAATGTCCTGGTTATTCGCATTTACTTACTTTATACTTTAGAATTTTAGTTTCTCTATTGTGGAGTTTTCTTTTCTAGATACCTCAATCTATAGTGGTTTGTTATCAGAGTCGATTTGATATTGCATGACTGAATCCCTATATCACTATTTTCATACAAGAAAATGACAACTGATATGTTAACACACAACATCATGTTGTGATAGATGCAGATTGATGAAAAGGTTAATGATTGGACACAAATTGATGTTCATGAATGTGTTTGATGGTTTCGTTGTTGTATACATTGTTCTCTTTATGGGAACCATGACATAACTTACCTCGATTGACTTAGATTTACTAGTACATCGTAGGTGTCGCCGATGAAGCAGGAGACACACCGATGCTGAAACAAAGTGTAACCGTTTGATTGTCTTCAGGGACAATTTCGTAGACATTTAGGACGGTAATTTAAATGATCAAAAATACCAGATTCTAATGCATAATTGCAACCGTGATTTATTTATCTTAAAGATTTATTTTACTAATCGGATAGTTCTGAATGTTTTCAACATTGCGACATGTGGGAAAAAAACCTGCAATATATCTATTACAGATACACGTTATAGCTATTAACTTACTATAAGAGAATAATCTATCAGAAGCTTTATACTCCTGAATCGTTTTACTACCAACTTTGTTAATAACATTGAAAACGATCAGAGTTGTTCAATACAGTTAATGTTCATCGTTCAACTGTAAACGATGGTGGAAATTGATGTTTGTATCAACAGGTAAACGTCCCTTATCATTCTTTAATTCAACGAGTGTCCGTATTCTGGAAACGGATTACCGCTGTACTTATAACCCTACACTTAGCACACCGTACCACAGACTATGTGAATAACACCCTATTAGACTCATTGGCACTGCTTTGCTAAATGGTCGTAATGATCTCGTGGACTTTGTTGGAAATTTGTCTAGTCTTGGACGCAGCATTATTGACGTCATGGCGTTATTTCCTCCTCCAAGGAGACTTAATCTTAGCCATGGAAAGCAGGTTTACAATAAATATTTCGGATATTCTGTCAAATTTTGAGACCTTGAGGAGACTTGATAGAAACCATTAGATGTCTATCATTTTCGAACTACGTGGGATTCGCTTCCTCTATCTCTTTTATGAAAATATTTCGATTGTATTTAATTAAAACTGTTTCTGCCGATCTTCGAAAAATAGCTAGGTGACTTCTTAAGCATGTCCGTAAAACTAGCTGCAAATCCCTTGCAACCGGCTATTTATAAAAGTTGTGCTTGCAAAAAAGAGAGTAGATTCTATCAGTGCAATAGAGAAACAATTTCCACGCAGTTGAATGTTAAGCGATTAATTTTCCAGTTGTGAATTTATTTCCAAGAGTACGGCTTTCTCACAACACAGTTTGGAGCGATGGAAGTTAAAGAAGACCATGGAAGTATCGTACGACCGTACCAATATTCTCACTGAGAAATAGTTTATATAATTTCTTTGAGATATGTTGGATGTGTTTGATGTTCCTTAGTATCCTTGAAGGTTCTGTCGTTGTTTACCTTGCTCTCATTAGGGAACGTGACATTATTGACTTGAATTAACCAAGATGTGTTAGCGCATATTTCTTCATTGTTAAGCACATTTCAGGCATGTTGCAGTCGACGTCCGGACGGCGATGCTCGAATGATAATCGACGTTTTTTTTTTTTTTTTAGATAAGTTGTTAAATTACACGATTTTACTATGCCTAGTGGTTCCGCTTTTGTTAACCTTGTTCTGTTCTCCTTTGAGAAAGTAACATTAATTACATTGATTCACCACGATTTTTATAAAACGTGTCGTCGATAATGCAAAACAAACTTACCTTTTCTCTGTTTCTGGTCCTACTATCTTTGAGTTATTTTTAGAAATTACAGATACGAAAAACATGGCACCCATCGTTTAATCAACACACGACTCTAAGAAACATGATATTCCTTAACAACAATTGCTTCATTTCACATATTCAAAAAATATTTTGCTTCATGCATCTTTGAATAATAAAAGTGATGTTTCGCTACTTCTGTTTCTAAATTGCAGAATATTTCCATTCATATAGTAAACAAACGACGTTCTAGCTGAAATGGCTCTAATGTTCTTCATTTGTTTAATTACGTGATTATATCTCTCTGCTTTATTTTAAGGAATCTGAGCAGAGAATTTGTTAATGTGTGTGAAGGAGAGCATCTACTGTTCCTTGCGTGAAGTTTAAGCAACTTTCTTATGCCAGGAATCTTTCTCTGTTGCGTTTGGTTGTCTCCTGGTACCAATCAGTTGAAACACATTGCATCGATTGTAACATAACTTCTTTGCTAAAAGTCATTATGATCGGAGGCAAAGACAAGTTTCTAGATGAATTGCTGATGTACGACATTTCTAAACGTGTCATATGACCTTGAATTTCGGAGCCTGATTAGATTTGGTAACTTCCAAACGGCATTTCTCAATTTTCTGTTCATAACATAATCAGTTATATTTTCCTTATGGTTCAAACTTGTGTATGGATAACTGCTGTTACTGACAAGTAAATAGATAAATACATGTATGAATATATAAATGTCAAAGACAATATATGTTTATATGTGTAACACTGATGTTACTGATGTCTAGTATTTTGATCAATTAACATGATTCGATATCCTAAGTTTTCATTTTCATCTTTAATGGTAGTTTAATACTATCCCGTTAGATTTTATCGTTTACATTTTTTTCATCAACAAGCAACTACATTTTTTTTTTCATTTGTGAAATATAGAAATCCATCAATTTAATCAAAACATTATCATTGTGGTGATGTATAAACGTATGATGAAACATCTCCTGTAGTGATATACTTTTTGTAGTTTAGACCAATCAGGTCTATGCGTTTTAGTCACTGCTGTTCGAGCGCCGACGAAATAAAAGTTGAATATATTTTCCATGAATTTTTTTCTTGTCCATTTCGAGTTGTCTCTAGCCTGATATTTAAAAATATTTTTGTAAGCATTTCTTACCAGAATACATCATAAATGGTTAACTTCAGTTTAATTGGTGTCGTGTCGTTGTCTTGTTGACGTCAAAAACATTCAAATATCTACTGAGCGATTTTAAAACTGTATATTTTTCACTCGTGCGATCTGTAATCGTGAACGATATGAAACATGTATTATATAAATCTTCTAAAAATCATTCAACGTCGAAAGTAGATTTAAATGAAATATATTAATATTAATTTGATATCATCTTCATCAATCTAGAATCCGATCAATGGATAACATCTATATATCTATTGTTTAACCAAGGCCTTCAACAGGTCAAGCGAATTTTGATTTTAATCAGAAATAGAAATGCCGAAACAATACGTATGACTTAGATAACTGTTAAGCGATACTCATACCTATTTTGTTTATATGAATAATTTGGAAAATGTTTGCCTTGAGAAACAACAAAGAAATGCCAATATATAAGCAGAACTTTAATGCAAAATCAGATTATACGAAAAAATTAGAACATAGGAACAAACCGATTTATATGAAAACATACAAGGAAATTATGATAAAATCTCAAGTTCCCCAATGCTACAAGGTTAAAAATAACAGGACAGCCTAACAAACTGCATCAAATAAATAAGGGAAGTTTTTAATGAAACGACCATGAAAATAGTTACTCTGCATCGCGTGGTGTGGGTTGTATCTGCCTACTGTCGACATCTCGGCAATTCACTGATATAGCGGTTTTACAAACAATTCTTTCAATATAGAATCTACCGCAGCATGTAAACTCGATAGGTTGGAACAGCAGAGAGGTAACTGTCTAGAAATAGAAACTTTGCAATAGACAATTCGAAATAATTATACTTGATATACAGTTTGGTTGAAAATTGGTACTCTACCATTTAAATCAATCATGAATACCGAAGCAACATGACGGATAAATTATCAAGAAACGTTCATTTCGATTGGCTTAAAGAGCATTCATCACTGACAGCGCTCCAATCCCCTGCTGCTGTGTTATCTCCACATGTGTGTATCATGGTCCAGTCTTTTAGGATATTGTCGCACTGAACGAATCTAAACAACATGGATTCGTAAAATCCTTTGGGACAAGGTGATATATCGCCTTAGTTACAGGAGCGCTATTACGGTCCTGGCTAATAAACACGTTTTATTTCCATGACAGTGGTTAAGAGGCTGTCACCATTAATAATAAGTGAATATTTTCGTTTTATTGCAGTAATTCCATATGACGAATGAGTCTTCCCCGTATATTGTTTGACAGTTTACGATTGTCATTTTTATATCTGTCCATCTATTTAACTGAGGTGGTCCCGATAGTAAAATTTTGACGTCAGTCTCTGTAATGTAGTATTTTGTTGGTATTTTAGTGATGTGTCTTATTTTAGGGTAACGCTAATTCAATATTTGACTTTGTTTTATCTGCCGAATGCATTTCCTCATGTTTAGCACTCCCATGTTGGTGCAGTCTTTATCTGCTGAAAGTGTAACTGATAGTTATCGTTGTAAGACACATCTGTGTGCCTGATTCCGAATTTCAAACCGATCAGGTTGTTAATTAGTGAAGAGAAATTAAGTTAAATGGAAATTATTCTGATGGACTGCGTATTTTGGTGATGCCATATGTGATAAGTGGCTTATGACTTAATTTATCACGGCTCTTTATACACACATAAGGTGAAATGCCAAAACACACTAAATATCGTTCGTTTGCATCACGATTTCTTCAAGGTGGAAAAGTTATGATAAATGCGAGGAAATAATTTGATTGATGTGTGACATTCCCTTGATCTAATTACCAATTAAAACTCCCTTTTCGGTAACACTTTGATTTGAACAATGGGGCAGTAGAGAAAGTGTGAATCCGGTTCAGTAATGTTACATGACATGAGCGTTATGACGTCAATTATCAAAACTGACCGCGACACTTCGTAGAGATTATCGACATTATGCTTGATTTTGAATATTGATATCTTAACAAATCCTGTGCAAGGTGCAATTTCCTGAATTTCCGAAACTACCAAAAACTTTTCACGTGAAGCATAACCTGTGGAATTGTTAACCTATGTTAACCAATGTCATTAAGTATTGCTTAGCTGTAAGTGCAAAATGCATGTAATGTCATGGTGGAATCCTGATCATTTGATTCATGACCTGAAATAAATATGAATGGATTAATCAAAGTAATTCTCTTATTATGTACAGTGTATGATATCTATCAAGATATACTTATAGTTGAAGCTTAACTCCATTTGATAACATGTATTAAACCAAGTTTATCGTTTGATAGATCTCAGTATTGATCGCTGGTTATCGCCCTTCTTGATGAATTCTTGTAGAGATTAGAGAAGTCCTAACGAGTGAAAGTTGAAAATCTGAGACACCACCATCATAATCGCGGGCATCATCACACAAATACAAAGGTGTGTATCTTCCTGAATGGATATAACTACTCTGTAACGGTTACAGTAGGGATTATTATGTTTGATGCTGGTTTGCTTGTCTGTTTGTTTCGTTGTTGTATATACTTGTCCTGATTTGGGACGTGACATTACTTACTTAGATTGACTATGATTAACATGCAAGAGCAGTCGTTGAGGCAGAAAACGCGTACAGTTTAGGCGTACCTGGTCTTATATCTATGGAGCCGCGTTTGAACCTTTCTTTTGTTTGTATTTTGCCTCAGATTTACTAATGTTGAGTTTGTTTCTGTTCACTAGTATTCATTTTCTTCTTTTTTCCATCTGAATTTTCCAAATATTTACAAATATTTACAATGAATATTTACAAAGCAAAATTATACCCAATGACAAACCTTGGAAAATTCATAATGATCTATATATTGCTATTATCAATACGCTTAGTGTGGTATAAACTAGATTATATTTCATTACAACGTACAATGCTTTTAGTATTGAAACCAGTGACAAAGGATCAAGGAACATTTTGTTTCTCATTCATCAGTCTGCTCCTTACAATGGATATCGTTAAAAAGTGATTCTGTGAAAACAAAAATCGAACAGACAGAATCACAGGAAGAAAACTGCTATGTTTTGCATAAATTAAACATATTTTTTATTATTATTAAGTAATAATTAAATAACGAAAAATTGCTGTGTATTGCTGCAAATTTCTACAAATTACGAAATGCAAATTATACGAGATTGGAACAAACACGTAAAATCTCTGGATTCTACAGTGTTCATTTTGAATGAACTCTAGATATAAGGCATATTCTTGATACTTACTTTTCCCTTTACTATAATAGGATCTAGAACTAATATGAAACTATTGAGTTAGTACACAGTTGAAAATGTTCCGATTAAGGGTAGGTAGGTGATAGATTGCTATCACCAAACAGTTAGTTTTCTGTAGAGATCTAAATTGAGATTAACCTGAAACATATTTGTCCAATATGCTAATATGCTTCTACAGAAAATATATAATAATTATTAGTTTCGTTTTTCTCAAGGCAGGAACACGGAGCAGGTATAAATGCAAGCTATGTGCATAGCTAATTTTATACTGTGACACAAATGGTATATTTTATTGTTTATTTTTTCCCGGTTGTGGTTTGTAACCAAAAAGGTCTTTATATATGTTATAAAGTTGATAAAGCGCACCCTTTAGGGTGCCTCCATTAGATTTTCCTGTTGGGACCCCTGAGTAGCTAAAGAGTTCTCAATGGCTGGCAAATCCGTAGCAGCAATACGATTGGTCACTAATAATATCCCTTATGTTCCACTTCAAGAAAAAACTTTTTCAGCAGCGCCGTGTTGGTCTGATCAGTGGAAGAAAAATATTATATATCATAGTTCTTAAAACCCACCCTCACCACCCTATTTATGAACTAAGTAATTTGTAAGTTTCATGAATGTCAAGTTTTATGTTTAGATCATAAGAAATCACTGGGTGGCGTAATGGCGTAATTCTGGCGATTCCCTACCTAAAGTATTATTTTTTCCAATAATTTGTCAAAAAAAAAAAAAAAAAAAATTCAGGTTGAATTATGTCATTTAATTATTATAATGGATTTTAAGTTTGTGACCTAAGGTAGGCGTAATTCTGGCGATTCCCCACCTAAGGTATTATTTTTTCCAATAATTATGTCCTTTAATTTTTATAATGGATTTTAAGTTTGATGTTGGAAAATAAAATGTTGGAAATTAAAAAGCCATCATTTGGTTACAAAGATGACCTCATTCAATTCAATTATGTGTTGAGTCATTTGTGGACCAGGTATAAATGATAATATGCTTCTACAGAAAATAGATAATAATTATTAGTTTCGTTTTTTTCTCAAAGCAGGAACGGAATGAACTAGATGAAAAAGTTATTTTATCGGAAATATGGTCGTTAAATGAATTACGTTTCATTCCGAATATTTTCGGCTATACCATTAATAAAAACTTTATATATTAAATGTCCTAATATAGAATCGTGTGGAACGCCACACTTGACATTTTAATGGGATAATAAGAATATCCTTGATTACAACTCGCTGCGTGCAACTCGAATATAAATTGAAAATACATGACAACAATTTACAATTGATACCAAAATTGCGTAGTTTAGTTAAAAGACTATGATGTCAAACCCGATCAAAAGTTTTGCTTATGTCGAGAAATGCTTTATGGTTATCGGTATCTAATGCATTGTCTATATCGTTGAGTATGCTAAGGACGTTTAATGGGGTAGTCGCCATGTCTTAGCCATGACTGAGAGAGGAAATGTATTTAGTGTACCATCGAGTATGGTTTTAGGTCATCTTACCCGAAAATACCGATCGGATCAAGATGGAAGTCATGGCCACCATCTCGGAAACATTTTAAAGTGTCATGGTTCCACTTATGTCTTTAAGGTGAAATTTGATGGAGAGGCTAGGGAAAGGATGCCGACATAATATTGCTTTTTTCCGCTAAATCAAAAGTTTAACGTAACCAACATTACGTAAATATTGTAACCATATTATCTTTTTGTCTCTGAGGATTTTTTTTTATATCAAACAATATCAATGTTTTAGACTTCAATGGATTTCTTCATTTGAAAAATTCAAATATTACTACAACGTATTAAATTGTAAACATTTTAGGACACCAACTTCAAAAAACTGGTGTGAAACCAAAAAGATAACAAGTGTTGAAAGCTACTGCTCGCTAATATAAAACTCATCATACACTGAAATATATCTCTGCGGGCTTTTCATTATCCCCCGTGTAAATTCTATATTTTGACACAGTGTTATTGAGTTTGGGCTATGACTATTCTGACCTGTTGGTAATGTCCGGATTATTTTTATAAGGTACATGACCAGTGATATATTTCATGTTATTTGTATTCGTAATTTATATTCACTTTCCGCTATATCAACATCGAACAGTGACATCGTTTTCATGTTTATAAAAAATGATTTGTATTTGTGACTAATTAATTACTTAGAATATCACTGAATGGCTTTAAAGAATGGAAAGGAAATATCTTCCAAAGGTGTTACACGGAATTGAATGGCAACACCATAATCTTCTCTTTCTTTTGCAGAATAAAGTGCATCCAATGAGGTTAGATTGTATTGCTCACCGACAGTAGCTAGTAACGCAAAATATTGCTTTGAAATTATTTCATTTTCTCAATTGAATTTATTTTTCATCTCTTATGGGGGCTGGAAATGATGTTACTATTCCTCGGGATACTACTAAATATTTCACAAGATACTCCAAAACATCTCTAAAGATACCACAAAACATCACTAAAGATACTCCCAAACATCCCTAAAGATACTACCAAACATCCCTAAAGATACTACCAAACATCCCTAAAGATACTACCAAACATCCCTAAAGATACTACCAAACATCCCTAAAGATACCACCAAACATCCCTAAAGATACCACCAAACATCCCTAAAGATACTACCAAACATCCCTAAAGATACTACCAAACATCCCTAAAGATACTACCAAACATCCCTAAAGATACTACCAAACATCCCTAAAGATACCACCAAACATCACTAAGATACTAAACAAACATCCCTAAAGATACTACCAAACATCCCTAAAGATACCACCAAACATCCCTAAAGATACTACCAAACATCCCTAAAGATACAACAAACATCCCTAAAGATACTACCAAACATCAAAAGATACTACCAAACATCCCTAAAGATACTACCAAACATCCCTAAAGATACTAACAAACATCCCTAAAGATACTACCAAACATCCCTAAAGATACCACCAAACATCCCTAAAGATACTACCAAACATCCCTAAAGATACTCCGAAACATCCCTAAAGATACTACCAAACATCCCTAAAGATACTCCGAAACATCCCTAAAGATACTACCAAACATCCCTAAAGATACTACCAAACATCCCTAAAGATACTACCAAACATCCCTAAAGATACTACCAAACATCCCTAAAGATACCACCAAACATCCCTAAAGATACTACCAAACATCCCTAAAGATACCACCAAACATCCCTAAAGATACTACCAAACATCCCTAAAGATACTACCAAACATCCCTAAAGATACTACCAAACATCCCTAAAGATACTACCAAACATCCCTAAAGATACTCCCAAACATCCCTAAAGATACTACCAAACATCCCTAAAGATACTACCAAACATCCCTAAAGATACAACAAACATCCCTCAAGATACTACCAAATATCCCTTAATATACCACCAAGCATCCCTAAAGATACTACCTACAAAACATCCCTAAAGATACTACCAAACACCCCTAAAGATACTACCAAACATCCCTAAAGATACCACCAAACATCCCTAAAGATACTACCAAACATCCCTAAAGATACTACCAAACATCTCTAAAGATACAACAAACATCCCTAAAGATACCACCAAACATCGCTAAGATACTACCAAACATCCCTAAAGATACTCCCAAACATCCCTAAAGATACTACCAAACATCCCTAAAGATACTACCAAACATCCCCAAAGATACTACCAAACATCCCCAAAGATATTACCAAACATCCCTAAAGATACTACAAAACATCCCTAAAGATACTACAAAATATCCCTAAAGATACTACCAAACATCCCTAAAGATACTACAAAACATCACTAAAGATACTACCAAACATCCCTTAAGATACCAACAAACATCCCTAAAGATACCACCAAACATCCCTAAAGATACTACCCACAAAACATCCCTAAAGATACTACCAAACATCCCTAAAGATACCACCAAACAACACTAAAGATACTACCAAACATCCCTCAAGATACCATCAAACATCCCTAAAGATACTACCAAACATCCCTAAAGATACTACCTACAAAGCATCCCTAAATATACTACCAAACATCCCTAAAGATACTACCAAACATCCCTAAAGATACTACCAAACATCCCTAAAGATACTACCAAATATCCCTAAAGATACTACCAAACAACCCATAAAGATACCACCAAACATCCCTAAAGATACTACCAAACATCCCTAAAGATACTACCAAACAATCCCTAAAGATACCACCAAACATCCCTAAAGATACCACCAAACTTCCCTAAAGATACTACCAAAAAGATATCCCTCCCTAAAGATACTACCAAACATCCCTAAAGATACTCCGAAACATCCCTAAAGATACTACCAAACATCCCTAAAGATACTACCAAACATCCCTAAAGATACTACCAAACATCCCTAAAGATACTACCAAACATCTCTAAAGATACTACACAAACATCCCTAAAGATACTACCAAACATCCCTAAAGATACTACCAAACATCCCTAAAGATACTACCAAACATCCCTAAAGATACTACCAAACATCCCTAAAGATACTACCAAACATCCCTAAAGATACTCCCAAACATCCCTAAAGATACTACCAAACATCCCTAAAGATACTACCAAACATCCCTAAAGATACTACCAAACATCCCTAAAGATACTACCAAACATCCCAAAAGATACTACCAAACATCCCTAAAGATACTACCAAACATCCCTAAAGATACTCCCAAACATCTCTAAAGATACCACACAAACATCCCTAAAGATACTACCAAGCATCCCTAAAGATACTCCCACACATCCCCAAAGATACTACCAAACATCCCTAAAGATACTACCAAACATCCCTAAAGATACTACCAAACATCCCTAAAGATACTCCCAAACATCCCTAAAGATACTCCCAAACATCTCTAAAGATACTACACAAACATCCCTAAAGATACTACAAACATCCCTAAAGATACTACCAAACATCCCTAAAGATACTACCAAACATCCCTAAAGATACTACCAAACATCCCTAAAGATACCACCAAACATCTCTAAGATACCACAAACATCCCTAAAGATACTACAAAACATCCCTAAAGATACTACCAAACATCCCTAAAGATACTACCAAACATCCCTAAAGATACTACCAAACATCCCTAAAGATACCACCAAACATCCTTAAAGATACTACCAAACAACCCATAAAGATACCACCAAACATCTCTAAAGATACCACCAAACATCCCTAAAGATACCACCAAACATCCCTAAAGATACCACCAAACATCCCTAAAGATACCACCAAACTTCCCTAAAGATACTACCAAACATCCCTAAAGATACTACCAAACATCCCTAAAGATACCACCAAACATCCCTAAAGATACCACCAAACATCCCTAAAGATACTACCAAACATCCCTAAAGATACTACCAAACATCCCTAAAGATACTACCAAACATCCCTAAAGATACTACCTACAAAACATCCCTAAATATACTACCAAACATCCCTAAAGATACTACCAAACATCCCTAAAGATACAACAAACATTCCTAAAGATACAACAAACATTCCTAAAGATACTACCAAACATCCCTAAAGATACTACCAAACATCCCTAAAGATACTACCAAACATCCCTAAAGATACCACCAAACATCCCTAAAGATACTACCAAACATCCCTAAAGATACTACCAAACATCCCTAAAGATACTACCAAACATCCCTAAAGATACTACCAAACATCCCTAAAGATACCACCAAACATCCCTAAAGATACTACCAAACATCCCTAAAGATACTACCAAACATCCCTAAAGATACTACCAAACATCCCTAAAGATACCACCAAACATCCCTAAAGATACTCCCAAACATCCCTAAAGATAGAACAAACATTCCTAAAGATACTACAAAACATCCCTAAAGATACTACAAAACATCCCTAAAGATACTACCAAACATCCCTAAAGATACTACCAAACATCCCTAAAGATACTACATCCCTAAAGATACATCCATCCTAAAGATACTACCAAACATCCCTAAAGATACTACCAAACATCTCTAAGATAGCACAAACATCCCTACAGATACTACCAAACATCCCTAAAGATACTACCAAACATCCCTAAAGATACTACCAAACATCCCTAAAGATACTACCAAACATCCCTAAAGATACTACTAAACATCCCTAAAGATACTAACAAACATCCCTAAAGATACTACCAAACATCCCTAAAGATACTCCGAAACATCCCTAAAGATACTACCAAACATCCCTAAAGATACTACCAAACATCCCTAAAGATACTACCAAACATCCCTAAAGATACCACCAAACATCCCTAAAGATACTACCAAACATCCCTAAATATACTACCAAACATCCCTAAAGATACTCCCAAATATCTCTAAAGATACCACACAAACATCCCTAAAGATACCACCAAACATCCCTAAAGATACTACCAAACATCCCTAAAGATACTACCAAACATCCCTAAAGATACTACCAAACATCCCTAAAGATACTACCAAACATCCCAAAAGATACTACCAAACATCCCTAAAGATACTACCAAACATCCCAAAAGATACTACCAAACATCCCTAAAGATACTACCAAACATCCCTAAAGATACTACCAAACATCCCTAAAGATACCACCAAACATCCCTAAAGATACTACCAAACATCCCAAAAGATACTACCAAACATCCCTAAAGATACTACCAAACATCCCTAAAGATACTACCAAACATCCCTAAAAATACTACCAAACATCCCTAAAGATACTAACATCTCTAAAGATACTACCTACAAAACATCCCTAAAGATACCACCAAACATCCCTAAAGATACTACAAAACATCCCTAAAGATACTACCAAACATCCCTAAAGATACTACCAAACATCTCTAAAGATACCAACAAACATCTCTAAAGATACTAAACAAACATCCCTAAAGATACTACCAAACATCCCTAAAGATATCTCCAAACATTCCTCAGGATACTCCCAAAAATCCCTAAAGATACTCCCAAACATCCCTAAAGATAGCACAAACATCCCTAAAGATACTACCAAACATCCCTAAAGATACTACCAAACATCCCTAAAGATACTACCAAACATCCCTAAAGATACTACCAAACATCCCTAAAAATACTACCAAACATCCCAAAAGATACTACCAAACATCCCTAAAGATACTAACATCTCTAAAGATACTACCTACAAAACATCCCTAAAGATACTACACAAACATCCCTAAAGATACTACAAACATCCCTAAAGATACTACCAAACATCCCTAAAGATACTACCAAACATCCCAAAAGATACTACCAACCATCACTTAAGATACTACCAAACATCTCTAAAGATACTACCTACAAAACATCCCTAAAGATACTACCAAACATCCCTAAAGATACTACCAAACATCCCTAAAGATACTACCAAACATCCCTAAAGATACCACCAAACATCCCTAAAGATACTACCAAACATCCCTAAAGATACTACCAAACATCCCTAAAGATACCACCAAACATCCCTAAAGATACTACCAAACATCCCTAAAGATACTACCAAACATCCCAAAAGATACTACCAAACATCTCTAAAGATACTGCACAAACATCCCTAAAGATACTACCAAACATCCCTAAAGATACTCCCAAACATCCCTAAAGATACTCCCAAACATCCCTAAAGATACTACACAAACATCCCTACAGATACTACAAACATCCCTAAAGATACTACCAAACATCCCTAAAGATACTCCCAAACATCCCTAAAGATACTACCAAACATCCCTAAAGATACTACCAAACATCCCTAAAGATACTACCAAACATCCCTAAAGATACCACCAAACATCCCTAAAGATACTACCAAACATCCCTAAAGATACTACCAAACATCCCAAAAGATACTACCAAACATCCCTAAAGATACTACCAAACATCCCTAAAGATACTACCAAACATCCCTAAAGATACTACCAAACATCCCTAAAGATACTACCAAACATCCCTAAAGATACTACCAAACATCCCTAAAGATACTACCAAACATCCCTAAAGATACCACCAAACATCCCTAAAGATACTACCAAACATCCCTAAAGATACTACCAAACATCTCTAAATATACAACAAACATCCCTAAAGATACTACAAAACATCCCTAAAGATACTACAAAATATCCCTAAAGATACTACCTACAAAACATCCCTAAAGATACTACCAAACATCCCTAAAGATACTACCAAACATCCCTAAAGATACTACCAAACATCCCTAAAGATACTACCAAACATCCCTAAAGATACTACCAAACATCCCTAAAGATACTACCAAACATCCCTAAAGATACTACCAAACATCCCTAAAGATACAACAAACATCCCTAAAGATACTACCAAACATCCCTAAAGATACTACCAAACATCCCTAAAGATACTACCAAACATCCCTAAAGATACCACCAAACATCCCTAAAGATACTACAAAACATCCCTAAAGATACTACCAAACATCCCTAAAGATACCACCAAACATCCCTAAAGATACTACCAAACATCCCTAAAGATACCACCAAACATCCCTAAAGATACCACCAAACATCCCTAAAGATACCACCAAACATCCCTAAAGATACTACCAAACATCCCTAAAGATACAACAAACATCCCTAAAGATACAACAAACATCCCTAAAGATACAACAAACATCCCTAAAGATACAACAAACATCCCTAAAGATACAACAAAATACCGGTATTAAAGAAAAGTCCATGAACAATGGATTTTTGACCAATTATATTTTGAATGTAATTTGTTTATAAATCTGCATTTCTGTTCTTATTAGTGTTTCATATTATAAAGCATCCTGTTTAATGTTGAAGATGACCTGCACACCATTGAAATTCTATTTCATTTCCTTCTCATTCATTTTCATCACATGAAACTATATTTGATTCAATATGTTTGATATGAATGGAACCATTAACTACATTCACACACGACAAGCCATCATATGTAAGTATCGTTCTCAGAGATTCAATAGAGCCTCCAAATGCCCGTGTCTAATCATGGGCAGTCTTATTTATTATTATTTTTTCTTGTCATTTTATCAGTAATGGTTTAATGATATCAAGATATACGACGCTCTGCCAGGATGTTGTGATCCGTATAAATCCCCTCTCTGCTGGCTTTACAAGCTGCACGCAATTTGAGCTGATAAAATGCGTGACAGTGGCAAATTGATCGACTGAACCTCGACAGCAATCACGACAGCCCGACAATGTCGTATAATGAAGCTGCTCACTTGGATTTGTTGATGATAGTGATGGATAAATAAATATATATTATTACTATATATACATATTCAATTTACATATTACACAATGGAACTCGCTAATAAGACCTCTTCCGGCTGGACACAAATGGCCTTAACAGCGAGATGGTCTGAAAAGCGAGTGTTACCAAACAGACAGATTATGGTTATGGCCATTTTTGGACATGTTTTCAGTCTCTAAATTAGCAGGTAAACTTTATGACATTGCTCAAACAGTAACCATATCTTTGGCACTTGTCGCTTGTCTGATTAGAGAGTAGACATTCGATACAAAACAGGTGTTTTGGAGACTTGGGTGGTGTTTAAGAGAGGTATCATGCAACATATTGTTATAAGTGATGAACAGAGAACAGTGAAATACTTTATGTTGTTAATATGAAGTTTTGTTTTCCATTTTTTTTTACGAATTGCTATATTACACATATATTTCATATTTTGCGATGTACTTTGTATATAACAACAGCAAAATGAAAAATGTGATTCAAGCGCAAATAATATGAAATATACATCATTAAATCTGTCGGCGTCACTAGTTATATTTCCATGTGAGAAACAAACTCACCTTTATCCTGTACATGTTATCATCAAATTTGTATTGGTCTTAACTAATATATATTTCTAAAACGTTCTACACAAGCATAACAACTGTACACCACGAGAAGGTACGATAAGTGAATTTGGCCTACACACTAACGGCTGCGTTAACAGAGTATATCTTGTGCGTAGGTGGTTTTATATGATCAGGAACATTTCTTCATTGAAAGATAAGTGATTTTCAATTGAATCAACAGGCTTTACATTTATGCCAAAATATCATCTTGGCATCATTATCAATTTTTTCTTGTATGTACGGAATGAAAAAAGCCATCAGCATTGTTCGAAGAATCTCACAATTTTTCATGATCGTTCTCTCTCATCTTATATCTTATAAACTTGGTATTAAATGGTGCTACAACCCCGCTCACTATCACACAACTATAAGAACCTTACTCTCTCATCTTATACCCTATTAACCCGGCATTAAATGGTGCTAAAACCCCGCTCACTATCACACAACAATAAGAATCTTACTCTCTCATTTTATATCTTATTAACCCGGCATTAAATGGTGCTAAAACCCCGCTCACTATCACACAACAATAAGAATCTTACCCTCTCATTTTATATCTTATTAACCCGGCATTAAATGGTGCTAAAACCCCGCTCACTATCACACAACAATAAGAATCTTGATCTCTCATTTTATACCTTATTAACCCGGCATTAAATGGTGCTGAAACCACGCTCACTATCACACAACATTAACAATCTTACTCTCTCATTTTATAATATTTTAACTGGGTATTAAATGGTGCTAAAACTACGCTCACTATCACACAACTATAATAATCTTACTCTCTCATTTTATAATATTTTAACTCGGTATTAAATGGCTCTAAAACCACAATAATTATTATACAACTATTAGAATACCCGTTGCCTTCCAGTGCTCCTGCATTGACACACAAGTGACAAATCCTAACAAAACAGCAGCTATTAAAGAGTTTTCATAAAGAAATTCGTGTATTGCTATAGTTCAATCACTTTGTCATTGTTGTGATGTCTGAGTCGTTCGTTCAAATGATATTGCATAATGTCTGCCGTGAAAAGTTAACTATACACTCATATACACTGGAGAAAATATCTTATGGAGACTATTTTGATCGTCATTCTTGTAACATTTTAGATATTGCACTGAGAACTGATTAATTGCCAGTCTTTGGAAGCAATACTATCGAAGAATAAATACCGGTAAGCTGAATTTCCTCTGTTTTACAGTTCCCGGCTTTTTTGGTAACCTTTATAATAATAATAACGATGAAAAGAAGAAATCGTGAATTTTTCAAAATTCAAGAATATCACAATTCTTTCATTTGTGGAAGAATATGTCTATGAGACTATTGGCATGCTCCATGTCTGGCATATCCAAAACTGATGAGATGATTATCGACGCCTCTTATTGACATTAGAGGGCGAACACATTATGGTGAATAATTTTGCATTTCAGTTATCAAAATCGATTAGAAACGCCATTTTTACTACATATCATTATCTTCAATAAATGGTGCATACATGAACGTTGCTGGTTGGTCACATGATATATGTAATTATTCATCAAGCTATGAATGCGGTGTGTGCAATTTTGACATCTTTGTTCAGTTCGAAACAAGCACGGGATAAGAATGTCATGTTTCTTTTTCCGTGGAGAGATGTATCAGTGTTTCGTGTCCGCACTTTTACCGAAGTTAGATATCTTTGTCAAACCGTAAAATTGAGACGGAGGTATTGACCTTACAATACGCCAATAATACCATTCACCATTACGAGAACGACATGAAGGCATTCAGGATAACCGAAAAATAATCACTGACCTCATTGTGTGTGAGAATAATAAATACAAATTATTGGAGAAAGATTAATAAGTTGTAAACCTTATGAAACCTTATTGTCTGTAAACTTAAAATTTACTTCTTCGGGTGGAGTTCCGCCTTATCATCACCAAGGTGAAGAAAGGTTCTTCTAGTCTTTGTTTTATTTTTCAATATCTTTTAACACGAGTTTTTAAACGATTGAAGGATCAATATACATAGAATTAAGAACCAGTAACCATTGAATATTAATCAGTCACCGTTTTGTCGAGTTAGTATATTCCTCGTTTTATCAAATGTCCAACCTAACTTGTTTTAAGAATTAATTTATGAATAAATCGATAGAAAAAATCTCCACATGCTCAGTGCATATTTCTAAATGTGGGTATGACAGGCAGATGGAGTCTTTGAAAATTGGATGATTAAGATAACATTACACAATGATTTATAGCAATAAACAACATGGAGGATGTAAAACTTTCCCCAGTTGCATAATTTGATGAGTTTTCGAGATGGATTGCCAACTTTATAATCAAGCTAAGGTCTATTTAAAGACTCTGTCGGTTAATTCACTCAATATCACTCGGAATCCTAATCCTTCTGATGTCTCTCTCCCACTTACAGTCCTCCGTTCAACGCAGAGTCTGTCACAATTACACACTACAAATGATATTAATGAACTGATGTCTCCTAATGAAGTGGAAATACATGAAACTAAAAAAAATTAATTACGTCACAAAAACGTTACAAATCTATCGTGTACGTGCTGCATAATTCATATTGACGTACTCAAGGGTAATGACCTGGCGATCTATCTATCAACTAGGGTTTCCGTGAACTCGCTGGTTAGCAGCGATTTTAAATCCATAGATCGATATCATGAACTCATCGATTCTTATTGAGTTCAGTATTTAAAAAAAAGATATATATCAAATAGTAAAACGAAGTACTTGCCATCAAATAAATTCACAACTTAATTACGCAAATTAAGTCTTGCTTCACAAAGATAAGTTTTGAAATCATCTCACTATATGCTTAAAAAGGACCAATCCAATCTGCAGTTAACAGTATTCCTCTTAAAAGCAAAGACGTCATAATATCAAATAGACAAATATTTTTTTTTTTATATTTAATATTGGGGTAAAAACTTCTGCGTAATAGATTTCCAAAAATATTACCATAGGTAGTATCAATGGATTTAATTCACCCACTAGTGTTATTCAGCATGGATAAAAACGTCGTTAAGAATCATTCGTAAAGCGAAATGGTTGGTAAGCGAGGAATTTGGTTGATCTAGATACCCATATGTGTACCAATTAAAAGCAATTGTATACTCTTATTCCAGATATCTATTGTTAATGTCGTTTGTCTCCATACCTTCGTACTTTCTCTAAACTCCTGCCATTTTCTAATCACTGAATCATAATCATAGCTCCATCACATAACAATAATTATACTTGTAGATATTACCTTGTGAATATACCAAATAAGATCATTCAGAGATATAGCGGTGTCGTCACGAGAGAGGAAATCCGACGGCAGTTTCCGCTGTGTATAGCGGCGTCAGAATGCGGGTATAATAAACATGTTTTACTGGTCGGAGTCATTTTGTCTCAAATCCAGATATAACGATAGACCTTCTTTAATCTAAAATTGCATTTTTTTTTATTATTTCGCTACTTGAGGTATTTTTCTTCTTTTGTGATTATGTATCTGTCTACGTTTGAATATACTGGTAGTCTGGATAAGTAATTATTCTAAACCAGGAACGGAATTGACCATATTTAAATGTATGAAAAACCCGTCCTCAGTTAATATGTAATAAAACAAATCAACCTCTTCATATTGAGTTTGAGATTGTATGGAATCAATGCCGGTATGTCTATGCCACTACAACAATGTGCATTGCGTAGGAGTTAAGTACAAGCTAAGACATGTCTATTGTTAAAATTCTGATGTAATGTCATGTTTATTCGTACTTGATATGATATCAAATTTTATCAAAACATGTTGGATAAATTTTGCCATCACTAACGCGACTCGTGTTCCCAGGAAGACAAAATATACACCAGTACAATTAGCATTGTAGCCGTATGGTAATGAAGTGACCACGCCAACACTACGGTAATAAGTCCCAAACATTTCGCTATCGCCATAATTCAATTGAATACTGAAAGTGCTGACGTTTTACAATGCAGATTTTACTAATTTTGTTACACAACAAGACTATCCCACCAGAGATAGATAGAGAGATACATAGAGAGAGACAGAGTAGAAGCCACTATATACATTTTAGAAACACAAGGAATATAAGTGTCTCCCAGGATACGTATATACCAGTAACGACCAATACTTTATAGCACGCGCCATTTCCGTTCTCATCGCGCCAAGTAGCACCCATCTGCCTGCCGGCCTCGCCCACTCGTCCGTCCGTACGTCCGTCCGCCCTGTCGTACGCCTGTCTGTCTGCCTCTTCAAGACAAGTATCGTATTGAAAATCCTGTGTTTGAAAAAATGATCCGTTCTAAACATGGTTTTCTCCATGTTTTGTATAAATATTTTTTCATTACATAATATTGTATTTGATAACCTTAATTTATAAGAAGGAAATATATTCTTATCAACTTATTTAATTTCGACAATAGGCCTACTCATTTCAGGTGTCATACAGTTTAATTTCAGTAGTATTCTCACGTAGACATAAGACTAACAATAATATATATGGAAAAAACATCACACACTTGTAGTTCGTGTACGCGAGTTCTGTACTAGATACATTTATATGAGTAATCCATACTGTTGTGGATGCTACTTTAAAATTTTGACCCCGAACAGTGTTTGTTGCACTCGAGACCTTTGGGGCTGTAGACATATTCAGGACTGATGACCCGCCGGGATGATTAACTTTCCCTAAAAGTGGAATGAATCCAGATATACGCTGATCGATCGGGATGAAGTCTAGTCGCGGTCGGCATGTACGCAGATTTATCTCCCTTAACGGGTCCAGGTCGCACCCTCAGATCATCAATTACTTGTTAGTATCGACCTTAGAATGTTTTTTTTACCCATACCATATTTAGCAACGCTCCCTAACAAAGTGAACTTGTAATTGGTATTGTCTGTCTGATAGCATGTGTTGGTTCCTTATACAAATGTCAAATACATCCTAGGAAAATTAAACGAATAGTTTAAGGGTAAGTTGGTGCCCCAGGAGAGGAAATTCTCATTCAGGAGACTGTTTCGTATGTTAAGCATTGTAAGCATGGTTAACGATCCCTCGTTCCATGTCAAATACAGCTCACAGTCAAAAACTTGCAGTCCAACGTCATTAACGGTCCTTTGTTTCATGTCAAATACGGCTCACAATCAAAAGTTCTGTGAGGGACGGGTCTTATGATCCTTGTTCCATGTTGAATTGAGCTTACGGTCCCACGTTCGAATCCGAACAGGGCTCACGGTCCCATGTTCCATGTTGAACAGCGGTTACAGTCTCGTGTCCATGTTGAGCAGGGGTTACTGACCGTTCATGGCACGTTGGAAAATACGATGTTTGTCAAGGAACATGGGGACATGAACTTTGGAAGATATACACTTTTAGGGGACACAGGCCCGCACACCTTGTTCGAAAGGGAATTTGAGACTGTAAGCCCTGTCTGACAGGGAACGTTAGACCGCAAACTCTGTCAGACAGAAAATGTAGCCTGTCTATCAGGTAACATTGAGCCGTAAACCTTGTCTGTTTGGTTACGTCGGGCTGTAAAATCTGTCAGGAAACTTTGGATCAGATATATTCAAGAACATTTTGCCGTGATAGATTCGCAATATACTCTCGAAACAACATAACTGCATTGTTGTGACATTTTAAAACACACAAATACAGTGTAATATTCATTTTTTTCTTTTACCATCATTGATATCAAATTATGCAAATGTGTATTCCAAACTTTCCGCAAAAACTTGTTTTTTTTTCACCATCCTGTGCCTTCCCTAATTGTAACTTCCTCCTCCATTTTTCAGGCACTGTTTATTTTTCTGCTAAGTGACTATGGGTAGATATCCATCATTTTCAATTGGCATGCTAGCTAGACTATTCCCTAGCGCAATTAAAACGAAAGTGACATGTTTTCTGGGGTAGTGTTCCGGTATGAAAGAACTCGCCAGACTTGGTTTGGTAAGCGAGTGCCCCAATAGATATGTTGTAGTGAACTTGTGCTGGCGTGTATTGCACTAGAGCTTGCTCATACGACATTTTGATAACAATTCCACGTCAGCGTGAGGTGCTTGCAGTCGTGGGGAACGCTTGCCAATAGTCAAATTCAACACGCCTTTATTGAAATTAACACATGTACCTGTCATTTTCATTTTGATATAAAATCGTTTAGCTGTCAATCATTTATGCTATTTGGTGTACCAGATGTTTATTTTCTATCAGAAACTGTATAAAAAGACACACAAGTGAATAGCACGTTTTAATTGAAATAGATACAGTAGAACACAATAGGGGATAAGACTACATCATACAGTTGTTTCTTCCTTCCTTCGACGGTGATGCTAAGGGCTTTTACCAGTAATGAATGTACTTAACTGTGTAAATTGAAACGTAGCTAGCAGATTACGTCAAACCATTGGTCTAATAGTAGCGTCTACCATCAGCAACCTTGAAGATTGTACAATGTACAACAGACACACAAGCGAATAAAATCCTTAAAAACAAGTTCAGAATTAGATACTGCACGAACATGTTTCTGTCACCTGAAAGCAACTAAAAAGTATCGCTACCAAGGGAAAAAATGAACCGATTTACAAGAAGACCATTAAAAGTACAAGGATGGCAAGACCAAGTGCTCCGCAATGGTAATTCTTCTTTAAAATCGACGACATCATTGCGTAAATCTTAGTCAATCAAAAGAAGTAATTCATTGTTCTTAAAGGAAAACAACGTAAACGACAACCAGCAGGTATACTGTCTGGAATCGAAAACATTTACCTTAATATTTCACAAGGAAAAAACTCTCATTGAGGTCATTGTGGTGACTATAAAACCTCAGTCATAATTAACCTGCATCCCTCGAAGTCACGTGTGACGAGTTTTTCTTTTTGATCTGTCAACATCTTTAACGGAAATAGATATTTACAACAAGCCTTTGAGTATCCAGTCAACTGCATGTTTAATCACCATAGGCTGTAGGAACATGTACATGTGCTATCTAGTAATGGCAAATTCACGAAATCGAAATGATCAGGTTTATCATAGTGCTTAATGAAAAGGACCGCAGTAATCTCTATGATGACATTCCTTTTACATCACGTCAAAAGTACATAATTCAGAATGTGTTTTTAATCAGTCGCACATAATACATATATATGAGGCTGTAAGACTTTGTGATTCATAATCTGGCTACACTTTTATTTCTGAAATTTTGAAACGCATACATTCAAAAGATCAAAATCTTATTTAAGATATTTGCACCATATACTTAACGAGAGAAATAGTATATAGGCTCATATATGTTACTTCAAAAATCAATAGGTATAGGAACATTAACTAACGGAATTATTTTTTCTTTTTTTTTATAATAGGTGATGTTGTTTTTACATCGTGCACTGGTATTTTCACAAAATAATCATTTTTTGCTCTAGCGAAGCTTTAGATAAGTTTTTCCTATGTAGAATATTCCGGTTATTTCCTTATATATGTAGTTAGAGTCACTAATTGTGAACGACATATCCGTGAAGCGTATTCGCAAAGGATGGTCAATATTTTTCACAAAATCGCATCCTTGCATCGCTAATATAATTTCTATACGATAATTAAGCTTTTAAATTTCAATATACACTAATATTTGTGGGTGTTATTGTGCATTCCACACCCTACATGGAAATCTTGTTTATTTTTTACATAAGCCTGTGTCACGACGGCGTTCAATACATATAACTTCCTTATCCTTCACGTGATGTTTGTTATTTTATTTCGAGTGTCTAAAGGTGGATATTCATCATTTTCAATTCTCCTTACGAGACCACTCCGTGGTGCAATTAAAATGACAGTGACACGATGTCTTCGTGGTGTTCCGTTGTTAAACCACTAGACAAAATAGGACGGGGTTGGTAAACGAGTGCGTTGTTCTTTACAATGGATTCAGTGGGCTTGGTCTGGCATGAATTGCACTGGAGCCGACTTAAACGACGTTCTGATGACCTTTGCACGTCAGTGTGAGATGTCTGTTGTCGTAAAAAGGTTTGTCATTCCTCAAGTGCAACATGACGGCACTGAAAACAACACGTACAGCTACTGTTCTTAAATTGTGTCTATGTACGTAGTTCCGTGGCTGTCAATTATGTTTTGCAGTCTGCTGAACCGAGTATTTACTTTCGCAAAACACGGGGAAAATCTACTAAAAGATCTTGGTTTAAAATACATTCTAGCGTGTATAATATCAATGGGACGTCTTGATCTTACGACGTAATTTAAAAAAATAACATATATATATTACTAATCTTACATCAATTCAGAAACAAGCTATCAGCTTATATCAATCACCCTAGATGGCCTGTTTCATGCTGTTTAGTCTGCCTGTTGGCTTTTGTATGTATTGATATCATTTCCGACATTTCTAGCTTGCATGGCGGGTGTCGTCGATGAAGTGGAAGACGCTTACTCTTCCAGAACACATGGTTTTATTCTCCGTGTACTTTTTCTTTTTCATTAGTGTCCGTATAGCTCTTTCTTTGCACTGGATTATGATTATATTGCAATTTGACTATATTCTTTTTTATGCCGTAAAATTGATATACCTATCCGTGCTAATGGTCAATATAGTTACGAAATCGTATGATTGCGTTGTAGATAATAACTCTATAGAATCTAATATAGTGCGAACTCTTTGTAATTGTGTATTCCTACATCCGACTTTATTCACTATTTTGGTGCCTGATTGTGTTCTCTCCGTATAACTTTCTCCTCAGTCTATTACGAACTGTTTGTAATTTTCTCTTTGGCTGCTAAGGAAGGATAGCCATCATTTTCGATTGACATATTACGCTACTCCATTGCACAATTAAAACGGCTGTGAATTCTCGTCACGGACACTGATCTGGTTTTAAAGCACGTAGGCAGTATTCTGGTTTTGGTGTGTATTTTACTATAGCAGAATCAAATGACGTTTTAATAACCATTGCACGTCAACGTGAAATTTCTTTAATCGTGAATATGACCTATATAGAAAATAACACGAGTAGCTGTCATTCGACTTTTTTACGTCATTGTTTGAATGTCAGCTTTTGCACAACTGATGCTCAGTGTACTTGGTTACAAAATACATAACCTAGAATCACAATTTTTATGTATTTTTATAGCGATTCCTGTCTAACCTATTGAGTGACAAAGTGAGAATTACGACTAAAAATCCACTTTTGGTCTGAGCGAAAGATAGGTGGGCGGACGACGGACTGACGACGGACAAATGCACGTAAGTGGATACTAACCTGTAATTTTAATCAGTATTAACTTATTGATATTTACTATTTATGGAAATGCTCAATCTTCAGTCATTGGTCCTTCTTCATAACATTTGTATACATGTTACATCACTGATTCATATCTGGTTTCAATGAATGTCAAATATTTTCGAAAGCATCGTCAATTTGAATGAAATGGACAGACAGACAGACAGACAGACAGACAGACAGACAGACAGACAGACAGACAGACAAGTAGACAGGCAGGCAGACAGACAGGAAATTCAATTCAATTCACAATAACACGATGTTATCTACATCGCATTCCTCCTATGCTGTTTTATGGACTCGATTACATTTTCATTTACCCACGAGAATTCCTCTCAGTTTGGCTTCATTGGAAAATTCCTCAAATGGCCTTGATGAAAATGATTCCGATATGTAATTTAAAAAAACTCTGTTTGAATTGACATTTATGATACTTAAATCAATCAAACCAGGACATCTTAATGGGATACCATGTGCGGCATGTATGATAGAATTAACTTTGATATAACACACTGTATATACATTGATATCAACATTCCACGTAATATTTTTTTCAATCTACAACTTGTTAATGGAATGTCGCTTTAATGTATATTCATTATTAAAGGTCAAGGTTATTTTCTCTTTATATAACGTGATTACATAATTATGCCACTTGCATTTGGATTTCCACCCCGCAAGGGGGTACCGGATCAGAGGACGAACGTCATAAATTCTTGTCTAACATGTTTAATACTGGAAATTCGAACAGTTTTATTCTATCTTATTCCTCGGTAGGGTTTTACAAGATATGACCCAAGTTCAATTTGGAAGTCACATGGCCTTAGGATCCATCGTCGTGTCACTAATGACAACACAGAAAAATATTTCAACGCATTATATGCGACTCTTTTGTGTAAAATAACTCACAGTAATAAAGATACTTGCAATCTGGAGAAAAACAGTCTTGTATCAACACAGGAATCTATTTAGATAACAAATTAGGTCTGGTTTGTCTAATCAAATAATCAAATCTTTGACGGAACTTATTAGTAACATTTTTAGTACTATTAGGTTAGGGTTACAGTCCTAGTAATGCTGTAAATGTGAACTTTATTAACACTCCAAGCACTTTTCACCAGCCTTAACGTCCACAGAAAAAAATTAGCTTAAAGAACATTTGATGAACGGCTGTACAAGCATATAGTTATGAACTTATGCGGGCCTATTTCGTTACAAGAACTTCTTAATATGATATAAATGATAAACAAGTGAAAAGCATCATTCAACACAAAATAAGAATTAGATTCAGGTTAGCCAGATAACGGATAAACTTTATCACAGCTGTTTCGTCCGGCTTGGACTCGTCAGTGATAATAAGGGCTTAGATTTTAAAACTAGGAGGCGAGTGAGGAAGGCCAAAATTTATCTAAACGAAAAGAATAAATCTACATTGGAAGGTGTACTAGCTTCATAACTCTGTAAATTTCATTATTTTCATATATCTGTTAATTGAAAGATTACACCAAATACATGTGTGTATGCTGAGTCGTGTCACTGTTCGAATGAAAGACCACTTGAAATTTACCGGAGAAGGAATCCAGAAAATGATCGCTGGGCGACATTATCTCCGTTGAGGTGTTTGGTGTTAAGATCTTGGAAAAGACTACTTATAATTCCCTTGGGGTCCTCCCTTAGCAGGTTTGTTTTCATCTTTGATGCACGCCTGAACGTATCGAATAGCGTATTAAAATAAATAATCAAGATTTAAATGGCGGGTGTTGTCGATGAAACAGAAGACTGTAAGACTGCGACTTCCTGGCCTTCTCTTCTTTGTGTTTTGAGGGAAAGTCCGTCTAAATATTTCTTTTGTTAATATTCTTCATTCGTGTCATAGATTTGAGTTTGATTTTAAGAGTATTTTAACAAGTCGGCATTTTCCTTGTGATATTGCTTTTGGTGTTGCGCCTTTGTATCGTGTTGAAATACTGTGCGATGTGGATAGTTATTGCCTTGTTGATTTCCGTTGGCGTGCTTGCATTTTGTTAATTACAAAACAATTATCTGAGTATATATTGGTATGCATGATAATTCGTTTGCTTCTGTTTCATTAAGTGTCATCTTTCTGCTCGCTTAAAGTTTTACGAACTTATGGTTTATGTTCAATATAGCACTTTGAAGCAGTAAAGAGCGTTTGGCATCGTGTAACGTATGACGGTTGATTGTTATGTGTAATTTAGCATGCTTTCCGTTTATAATCTAATCCACAGATACTTGCAATAACAGTACTGTTGATAATGACAACACAGCGGTGAAGGCGATATATGTAGCTGGCCGACGTCACCAAACCGAAGCCAATGTTTGTGGAAATGTCCCCGTGGTCTTTCCGGTAATCATGTCGCCACTCGCACGTCGGGGTTTAATTGCTGAAGAGGCGGTTCGAAACAAATTGCTTCTTAGATGTAGCATCTTCAGGATACTGAAGTCAGTGCAAAGTATTGTTGATTGTACCACAAAGCTTGGATACATCTAAAGCAGTATTTCTAAAAGAAACTTGAGTTCTTTGTACGTAAATAAACGCTAAACTCTAAAAGATTTTTTTCCTGTAGATATCAGCATTCATGCTTTGATAAGTTTAAGATATGCTTTATAATTATAGACGTAACAATACGTTACCCAAAAGGATCGGAGTAACATATTACTGCTTTACCTACCGGTCGAACACTCGAACAAGTATTGCCGTAGTTGATGGATTACTACCAAAAACCACATTCCCTCACATGTGCTTTGTTGAAAACACTTTTATCGAAATGTATTTTCTAATTTCATTCTCTGTCTGACGTTTGGAAGATGCAGTAGTTGTTTGTTGGTATTAATTAGTCGGAAACGCTTTTATTCGAAATACGTTTTCCTTTGTCAAATGAACGTAATGGCAGAAGGAAATGTACTCTAGCATCGTTGTTGGTGTGATGTATCAATTGGCCACGTGTTTTAGTTAGAGTTAGAGTAGAGGTTATCGACATTGTCCGCGTTCAGGAATAACAGTCTGGTTGTAGATTTGTACTACGTTTCTTGATAAGATTCTTGGCGGTCGAAGATCGATCTGTGTCTTTCTCTTGTCGCCCTTGTCTTAATCAATGAATGGAGTTAGAAACACAAATGCTACGGTGGCGTGTACGCCAATACATGGACAACAAGAAAATACCACTAAGTAAACAACTGACATTGTAACAAAACCTACAGGGAAAAAAAGTGCAAAATGACACGATGACCTTTGTAAAAGAATCCAAAAAAAATTTCGGTCGTTTCGGGGAACGATCCTTCGTATTCCTGATAACGTAACGAAGATACCGCTGTTCCACATGGACATGTACTTTTTTATATTAAGGATGTTAACTTGTCAATATCACTGTTAAACGACGGTATTTGATACACGTGTTAAGTGTGTCGCCGGTGAATGTATACTTAAAGATGTACTTTTACTCAGGATGACCAGACACAATGGTTGATGATTGGCTTAAGATTATTGTAGGTAATATTTCATGGTCGGTCTGAACAAATCGGTAAGTTTATTTGTTTGTTTAAGGAAAAGGTTTTATCGCAAGAGATGATTGAGATAGGTGAATATATAATATGATTTAACGTGCAACATTTCATCAACATTTGCCACCACCATTCCAATGATATGTCTAAAAACAAAACAAATGATGCTAAAAATATCACATCATTTTCCCCCGTTTCAAGCCGAATATTTCTGCCTGCGGTACAACGGTGAGAACTCCAGCAAAGGCGACTGTTTAGTCACAGTACATTGTAAATTGAATTTCATTGATTAAAGAAAACCAGTCTAGACGAATATTAATGATGGCTTGGGAGCAGATACAATAAGTTAAATAAGAAAATAACACTAAAGACGGGGAAAGGTGTATGAAAAAGGTTGTAAAAGAAGCGATTATTAATTTACTGTTTATTTAGTGAGGTGCGGAAACAAAATATGTGAGAACAAAGGCTCATGAAAACACTGTTAAAATGAACATATAAAATATTAATGAATTGGGCATGGTGAGCGGCCTTTTTGATTCGTTGCTGGCGTTGTGAGCTGTAGCAGTTGTTAATAAAAAGTGTGTAGTTTTGATATCATATATTTATATAGTTCTGTGTTACGTTGATGTAGTGCCTTATGAATAAGATGTCGGTCCCGCGTTATAGTGTTTTTGTTGTTTTTTTGCTGTTGCTGCAATTGTAAATAAATACAGACGAAAATTGAAATGTCAGACGAAACATCATAAGACCAATTAGTAAAAAATCGCACGACTCCTCACAGCAAACACTGGCAATGAAATTAAGACAAGACTTGAGACAACACAGAATATACTTAAGGAAATTAGCACTCGACGACACCACAGCAAACGCTAGCAGGATTTGAGGATCACACATAACACCATGAGGTAGATTTATTGATAACCATGACAGTGTTTGGTCGGCAAACGTTACCGAATGTCGTACTATGATGTAACAAGCTATTTTGCAGCGTAACATAAGGGATTTTTTAAGATATGAATTATTCTTTTGGAAACCCCGGTCACAGTGATTGTCATGCACTAATTATTCCAATAGATTGTTAAAAGATATGCAAGTGAATATCATAAACATCCTGTAATGTGGTGATTGTGCTAAAGACACACAATTGATTTTTTGACAAAGAAGAGGGAACATCTGCTATGTCAAACCTTGTCAATCCAAGTAGTTTCACGTTCTCAAATGAGAGCAGGGCATACAACCTGGGAGCCGACTCATAAAAATCACAATTGGTCGAAATATTGTCAAAATCCAGAGGAGGGGGGATAGTAATCTCGAGGTTCAATGTGTTTCGTGAGATTCAATACTGGATTATTTCAGAAGAACAACTGCATGTGTGTAATCTAAACCATGCTACGATTTGAATGTATAAAAATGTTACAAGCAGATTACTGAAAACCTCGGTAACAAAATGTTCATTTGTAGTGACAGGACTGGGATTAGGCAATGGAATATAGCTCAATGGGTGGGGAAAATGTCTGTTATATACAAAGTGAATATAACCTCAACAACAGAATGAAAGTGAGAACTATTAACAAATGTATTTACACGACGATTATCACATCAACACCGTGTCAATGTAAATAACACGTATCAAGTTACACCAAACTAGAGGTCAAAGGCCGCTGATCGGACCTTTTTTATGTATAAGTTATGTAATTAGAAAAAAACATATCGTACTTGTTAACTCTTTACATCCCAGTATGGCCACAATATCTGTCAACGTATTATTCTTACATGCTTCACACAAATATCCAGTTTTTTCGCATTGTAATAAAGATGGTGTTAATAACAGTTTTTTTTTTTAAGTAAATGAAAGCGTTGTAGTGAAACATCCTACCCCATGACTGGTAAGTCATCGGTATGAAAGTCAATATCAAATCGCATATAAGCGAATAACTATGGAATTCTATACCTGTCACGTGTTGTGGCACCTGCTTACCTGTACATATAATATGTGTCATATTTCCCACTAAACATAAGGGAAAAAAACTGCCGGAGTGAAATACGGTGATATGTATCTGTCATACAGGTCACTTGTAGGCACAACAACCATAAATATTATAGAAGCTTAATATGCTATTGGAATTGTATCGTTCGGTAATATTCATAATATCTTAATTCAGTAGATGATAGTGGTCCAAGGTACAAAAATAATTCTGAAGCAAGTAATTACGAGGGGAGGGGGGACCTTGCCTTCCTTGGATCAACGAGACGATGAATGGTCATACTCCGCTGCATGATTACTCTCTCCCTCTTCTCTCACCTATCTGAAGTTAAATAACACATTTCATGTTACATGTTTCTTTCTCATTTACCAAGAGCTAATACTATTTAAAACACATCCATTTATATAGCTTGTCAAATGCACAAAATTCTATGCATGCGTTCGCAGGAAAAGTCACCACAAAACCTTACCTTCGATAGTCATTCTGGCAAAAGGCGCTCTTTTAAAACCAACAACAAAAGCAACACCAACATCGAAAACTTGATTAAACGATATACAAATACGAACAAAAGAATGACTTACACGGAGATTTCCTGATAAAATACAAAGACCAGGTGTTCGAGAATGGTAGGCGTCCTTTGCTTCATCGATGACATCAGCCATGCAAATTTTGGTTAATTCGGATTAGTTATATCACGTTCCCAAAAAAGCAAGGTTAACAATAACAGAACCACCAAACTTACTAAAGACTAAACATGTCATGATTTATATAGAAACAGACTAACTGTCCTGGAGGTCAGAATGACCCCATCGAATCAATAAAAAAACAAGGATAAATGATTACCAATGCTACCCTTAATGATGAAACAAACGGTCGCAGGGTTGAATTAATGGCAATGTGTATCCCTATTTGAAACCCCGTAAGAAAAAAAGTGATAGCCCATTTAAGTAATTAATGTGTCCAAAGTTGATAGTTTTAGAAACAGCAAATGATCATACCATCTTTGTAACACAATCTCTAATCCCTTAATTAAACCAGAAAATATCAATTAATCCTCTTCTTCCCATTTGAAGCGTGTAATCATCATTCTTCGTTTACGTCAGCCGCAAGTTCTATAAAATCCACCTCTTATATTTCTTCAAGTAGTTTGGACGCATTTGTAGGGAGGTAATATTCTCCTCAAACGGTCATTGCCCTAAGATCTTCAGCTGTGTTGTTTCGAGTTCAATGTAAATGTAATTGACCGTTAAGAATAACATAAAATCAGATGATATAATGTTCTCTAGTTTTGTGATGTATCATCACATGTAAAACGCTGAAAGCAGATTAACGATCTCCTATCGAAGACTTATTAACCCCCTCCCCCTTTTTTGTGTAAGTGAAGGGGTGCTTTATCATGACTATTACCCCTTTCAAGATTTATTGATCGTACGAGTGCCATATCACCCAGAAATTTGAATATTTGAAACATATATTAATTTGCTCTCATTAGCTATTTTTAAGATGATGGAAGGAATACAGAGTTGTTTAGGAATTTGATTCTGGCATACATCCCTCTATCTAAATGCTTTTCTCTCCGGATACTTTTCTGATGGCCACCATTTATGAAATCCGAGGTATCTTTAAGAAATCGTCATGAGTCCCCTCTGAAGACCATCATATATGTATTACCCCATATGTATGTTAAATCCCTTCATTAGACCATATTCTGATATCTCTATTACAGTGTATTTTTTAGTATAGATATGTGAATGAATATCATTTATTTGCTCAAAAAACAACAAGAAAATACTAATATGTCTACATAATCATGATCCAAACTCAATGTTTTTTTTAAGTAGTGCTAAAGATGAACAACAGAAAGATTAACACGGATACTCTTGAAACAGTACAAGGAGAATAAGACCAGGTCTGATTTGTTTTTGCTGGAAGGATTTGATTAAATGTATAGCATTAATATTTATTGGTGAATTTTCATGATAATGTATATGTACTTATCTTCTAACATGTATAGATATTGAAGGCGTGTACAGTATACGATCATTTGGAAATAAAACTGGTTCAAACACATTACATGTATACAATTGCTATAAAATATTCTTCCACATTCAGCTCTAAGAAATACGAAGTATAACTTAACTGGATTTATAATATTATAACACATTTCATAATATTTACCATTATGTAAGATGTTGTGCAGAATTTCAATTCCCAACCTTCATCAACAAAACATCTGAATATTGCTATTTTATACTCTGTAGTTGAAGTATGACTGAAATAGGAAATAATTAAAACCGGTTGTTGTGTTTTACAACCACCCTAATTGATGAACAGTCCCATTCAATATTATAAACAATATGTGTTATCAGTTACTTTCACATCTTTACAAGTAACACAAGGTGTATGTATGGTTAAGTGACTTATTTTACTGACCTGATATTCATCATATGAGACAGCAAAGGTGTGGATAGCACATGCGATGTGGGAGGGGCTACTTTTATGATGGGGATATAAATACGATGTGACATCGAGCAAATGCTTTATTAAGCAAACTTGAAGCTCGGGCCAGTGGGAGCCGGACGGTAGCCAAACGGTGGCCGTAGGATTGTCGTAAGGCAGCGGATTAGTGGCCAAACGGTGGCCGTAAAATTGTCGTACGGCAGCCGAATGGTGGCCGATTGGTGACCGTAAAATTGTCGTGCGACAGCCGAATGGTGGCCGATCGGTGGCCGGACAGTGCTTCGAGGGATGCTTAAGGGTTGTTTTAACTGTAACGACACACGCAAATCACTTATACCATACAACACGTTTAAGAAACACACAACACATTAACTTCAATGCCTTATTTAAATACACAACACAGTGGTGCTCATTGTGTCATGGTTGGATACACTCTTCTTCCCTTTCAGGTTAGTGATCTTGTCGTGTTATTCTTCTCATTTTCCCGGTTGAATTCAGCCACGCAGTTATTATGTAGGCAGCTTTATACACAGATTCGGTGTTAAGGTCTGTTTGGCAGGCCTCCTGTGTACTGACGTGATATGGATGAACCGGTTTATGATACATACAACAACCAAACTGCATGATCTACTAATATCACCCAGGTAGGCAATGTGGGTCAGAAAGCAATAGAATCTACACATAGATACCAACATTATTGTTCCACATGAGCAGCATGCCTACATACAAACTTACATATTTTGATGCTAGAGGTGTAGCGGAGTTGGTCAGACTGACCTTTTTAGCTGCTGGTGTAGAGTTTGAAGATGTCCGAATCAAATCGGAGGATTGGTTGGAGCTGAAACCAAGTAAGAAAGAGTTAATTAACACGTGTTAGAAAAATCACAATTTACATATTAAACATGTGGCCACTTACAAAATTCTACATAGTGGTTCAGATTGTAAACCATGTTAGTAGTAACGATTAACTTGTAAACCAGGCCTATGACCATTAGCAATACAGACGTAATGACCGAGATTCTTAATCACAAATAGCTGTGGTTTGGTCTTGCAGCCTCTAGCAATTATCCTACTTATAAAAAATCGTCTCTTGAGGTGTCTAATCAAATTATATCATGATATCTATTAGGAAGAAATTGTCTGGTATTTTTATATACATTATCAAATCGTCTGATGATGTACAGAAAGTATCTTATCAAATCTGGTCAATCAAACAGACATCCTATTTTTCCGAATCAAATTGTTCCCGAGGAAGTGCATATTTATATCATATCATATTAAGTTACTTTTTCTATCGGGAAGCAAAAGTCTGTCTCTTTCATATATTATTTTAGCGTGTGTCGATCATGGTGAATACGAAAGTATTTCATGATAATGTCTAAAGGAGAAACTGTCTGAGCCAATATACATTCTGTATGTGCACCCAGTTGCCTTTCGCTTAATTGCAATGGTGTTAGATCCTGATTTGAAATGTGACCACATGTAACACAATGTATTGTCTGTGATATAAAGGGATAACCGAAACAAATGGTTAAAAAAAGTCATAAAAGTGTCATTCTTTAAAAAAAAATATTAGAGGAGTATTTTTTATTATATCTTTGTTTTAGTTTTGGTCTAAGAAAGTGAGCCAGTGATATGTTCCCAAAGTATAGCTAAGTTTCTATTACAGATACGCCACAGGGTAAACTTCCAATATTGGAGGTCGACGGAGAGACGATTCCTCAAAGCCGTGCCATAGCTCGCTATGTCGCTCGGGAATATGGTATTTATAAGCTTTCGGCATTTTTCTCAAATTATCCAACGCAACGGGTAGAAAGGGGGAGGGGAGGGGACAGGGGGAGACGGGCTACCAGAAATTAACGCTGAGATGAATATTTATTTGATTGGTTGATGACCAGGCCCTTGGATCATGGAACAGAAGTGTAATTTGGGTCTTAACTTTCATTTTTCAAACTAAAGTCTGAAAACAGACTTAGATTTGGAATTACGAAAACAACCTTGCGGATGTGAGGATGAGATGGCAAATGATTGATTTGATCGGGCTGCTATATCATTAGGTAGGTATGGGGTCATTGTAGCTATGTCAGGTCCTGTGAAAGGGGTAGATGGTGGGATATGCCCCAGAGTTGTTATACAGTGTCTAATGAACTACTGATGTGAGATACCGATGGGGCAAGTGAACATGTCCATTAATCAATAAGAACCATTTGTTAGACGAGACTTTTGAGTGATTTGACCCCATAGTATTGGGTGGACATGCGGGCAAAGCAAGTCCGTCCTATTTCCTGCAGTATTTTTTGAGAGACAGTTCTTAGCTCTTAGATGTTCACAAAACTGTCTTCTGAGAATTTTCAGAGCAGGTAAATAAATCAAAGGAAAGGTAATAATTGCGGTCATGACTGATGAGCACGTGACTCTCTCATACGCTTAATCGTACTCTTTGTTCTGTCATATTGTAATCATCTTTGGTAACCCTGATAAAATGGATGTATATAAAATTTTATATATATTTGTGATTGTAAAGAAAAAGACTAACTCAAAACATGAATTTACATCATAGGTCTTTATGGTGAAACAAATATCGATAACACCATGGTTGACGTAGTCATGGGAACAGTTCAAGATCTCGAAGTACACATACTCAAGTTTTATGATGAAAAAGACAGAGAAAAAAAGGTAAATGCATTATAAATCCATATATGGTTCGGTTCAATTTGATGTTTTTATATTGCTTAATAATTTATTATACATGTATACAAATGAATTCTCTCGCTAAAGACAGACTTTACAGAAAAGATAGAAAAGTTTCACAACATCTATTTAAACATTAGTATGTAATCGTGTTTACAGGCTGCACTAATGAAGCCGTTTTTAGCCGAAACAATGCCGAGGTTTTTGGAGATCTTCACGACAATGCTAGGAGAAAATGATTGGTTTGTTGCCCAAAAGGTAAACACAACTTGAAATTTTCTTACCCTGTAGTCACATATCTACGACAATAGTTGTGTCTTTGTTAGAATTTCAAGTTAGTCAGGTGTTCAGGGAATATAATCGCGTACGTAGATAAGTAGCCAATTAAATGCTCTAATTATCCTAACTAATGTTCACAATTACATCTTTTTTGTTTCGAGTATGGTACAATTTAACATTCACCAGCTGTGATAAGTCTTTGGTGAACAAACATCATATAGAGAGGTAACATAAACCGTTAACAACCAGTTAGTATTTCGCTGCTCCGAAAAATATAACCGGGTGGTGAAATATATCACCGGGTTGTACAGGAATATAACCAGATGGCGAAAATATATCACCGGATAGTACAAAAATATAACCAGGTGGTGAAAATATATCACCGGGTATTACAGAAATATAACCGGGTGGTGAAAATATATCACCGGGTTGTACAGGAATATAACCAGATGGTGAAAATATATCAGTGGGTTGTACAAAAGTATAACCGGGCGGTGAAAATATATTAGTGGGTTGTACAAAAATATAACCGGGCGGTGAAAATATATTAGTGGGTTGTACAAAAATATAACCGGTTGGTGAAAATATATCACGAGTAATACAAAAATATAACCGGGTGGTGAAAATATATCACGAGTAATACAAAAATATAACCGGATGGTCATAATATGTAAGCGGATAAAATATCTAGCTATAAAGGTATGTGGATATATATTCCGGGCCACATATTTTTACCAACCTGATAGCTTTTCATCTGTGTGTGATGAAGTCGTTATGTTTACTACAATTAATTTACACTTTTTTCTTATAATCGACATTTCCGGAAATTAATGAAACGTGATTATTTGTTGGTGTACAGTGCTCATTAAAAGTGTTGTCACTGTATTCTAACGTTAATATGTTATATTCTTCCAGCTCACGCTTGCTGACATAGCAGTGTTCCATGTGTTTGACTATATCGCTGAGATGTTAACCGACAAAAACAAACATGATATCTACGTTTCGAGTCCTAGCATGAAAAAACATTCAGATCGAGTGAGGTCTATTCCAAGCATCAATGCATGGCTGGATCGACGTCCTAATACCGAATATTGAATTTGATGTTATCGTGGAGCTACTCTTTTCATAGCACTTTCAGAACATTTACTCTCCTGTAACTCTACGCAGTATTTCCCATTGTGAAACTCCCCTATACGAGTTCTGTCGAAATCTGCGGGCTTTGTATCTTTAGAATCTAAAATAACAGACATTACTAACCTCAGTCCCATCGGATAACCACGTGAACTAATGTGTCTTCATATATTTGAATGTTGTATTTGCCTTTTTATAAGTGGAATATATGCACTTGTAGTTGAAACGATACTGCCCGTGTGTGCCTTTATATTTTTCGAGTTCATACTGACTAAAAATAAAAACGGAAATTACTTCAATATTTTTTTTTCGTTTTTATTCCCGACTTGTTATAAAGAAGGTAACATTCATTTGCTTACATTAATTGAAACATTAGTACACTTTTGGCAGTTCATGAGCTTGTAAGACACAGCTGATTTGGCGAGGTTACAACTTGAGAATGTTGTGGTAAACATACATATAAAACGATTCAAATATCACATTATTTTCTTGGTCCATTTATACAGCATTCAAGTTTTCGACTTGTGGGCAATACGGAGGTGCGGGTTATCGACTATATAGTAAAACATCTGCGTGCAAGCTGTTGTTGTAGGCTATACGCGAGAAATCATGATATATTGATTGAAGCCTAATTACTAAGTTACTTTAAATATGTATTATAGCATTCTGATGATTGAATTAATGAAAAAATACCTTTAGAATCTATTAATTGGTATTCGTGTATAGAAACAAACGCATATATGAAGAAAAGACACACTAGTGAATAGCACCATTTAATACTATGTAAAAATTAGATAAACAGAGCCAAATAATAAATTAAACTGTGCCATGCAGCTGTTCTGTCCTTCCATCCTGTATTTCAATAAAAACTGTCTGTGATATAAATTTTGAACACATCCAAGTCTACAGTGACTACAACTTGATCAAGCCTAATCAATTGTATAATGTGATAAAAATATAGTCCGACATTTTAAACATCACGATAATCAAACAGTATTACTAAGACAAAATATAATTATGCGACACCTTAAAATTACAAGCCAACTTAATTAAAATATAATTAATTAGTTTATCAACTTGTCTTGTCTCATGCGTAGCTTCGAAGTGGACGACAGTAATTTCATGGTCATCAGACCCAAAGAGTCAGGTGACCTATAGCCATCCTGTTTCGTCCGCCGTCAGTCGTCCGCCGTGCGTAAACTTTCTGTTCAAATGATTCTTCTCAATAACCAAAAGGCCAAGGGCTCTGATATTGCGCCTGTAACATGACGGGATGAAGGACTACCAAATTTTGTCAAAATGAATTAACTTGACCGACTTCCAAGGTTACAGAAGTCAAATGTGTTGAACTATTTAAACGACTTCTCAAAAACTAAGCAACGGTGTTAATATTAGTTCGGTGGTATGACGGGATAAAGGGCTGCTTAGTTTGTTAAAATGAATTACCTTAACTTACTTGCAAGGTAACAGAGGTAAAAACAATGTTATGATATCTAAACGACTTCTCAATAACTGAAAGGCCCGGGTGAAATTATTGATCTTGTAGCATGATGCGACAAAGTTTGTTCTAATAACTAAAAAGGCCAAGGGTGCTGAAATTGGGCCAATTGCAATCTGGCTACCAAGGTTTTTTTCATATCACTGATCTTCGCGTACTTCCAAGATCACAAGTGTCATATGTGTCAAAATCTTTAAACGACTTCTTCTCAATAAACAAAAGGCCCGGCGTACTGGTATTGGGCGCATAGTATGTTTAATCAAATGCATGACCTCGACCCATTTTGCAAAGTCACTGGGGACAATGTGTAAAAATCATTAAATGACTTATCAATAACAAAAAGGGTCAAGGCTGTTGATATTGATTCTTCAATATAAGTGGATGAAGGGATACCGATTTGTTCAAACAATTGACCTTAACCTCTATTCAATATCTTTTGGGTTAAGGGAGTTGAGACCTTAAAATTTCTTTTCCAGTGAGCAATAGGTTCGGAGTAGCGGCATTCGTTTAGTAGTATGTATAAGTAATGAAGTTTGCAGAAAATATTTTTATGAACCAACATCGCTTCTTTGTAAGCTGTAGAGTAGTTGAGCAATATATTTGAGAATTATCTGGCCTGTTTCATATACAGGTCTTTACAGTTAGATGACCGTGAAGGCCTTTGGGCCCCTTTTAAATTGTCATGGAGTGTGTTTTTTTTTAACTTTCGCTGTAGCCTATGAATTCACTGAATATAGTCAAGAAACAGCTCTGTATCAAAGTCGCTCAGCGGACGCTCGTGTTCTTGTTAGAAATTTTCATGTAGTGGTAAGTAAAACAAATTAGCAGACGACAACATTTATAAGTTCTTCAGCAGATATCACAACCAGGAATACAAATCTGTACTGCTTAAATTACTATATATATATTTATCTGTATTAATCTATATTCTATAAATTTGAATACTTTTGTTTACAGTTTAACGTGAAACATGTGTAAGAGTTCCTCCTTACAGAATTGTATAGGATGTGTTCATACGTCCAGATCAATGCTAATCTTGTCAAATTCATGGACCAATAAAACAGGCTAAATTTGATCGTTTCGTTAAAGTCCACGTTGAGTAGGAATTGAAACATTATTAGAATGCATTAAAACAAGGCATGCTTGCGGCTAACCTCGATACTAAAAAGACCGTAAAGGTTAATAGTTTAGACCATGACCCGACAATATAAGTGAAATATTTGGTTTGTTGAATTTCGTTTTTTCAGATGTCAGAGGATATTAATCTAAAATCAGACTAACAAAATATTTCAATAGTTTCATCCAGTTTTGAAGTATCATTTTGTACTATTTATTACCCCACTTAACCTCTATGAATAATGATATATGATATGATATTATTCTCATCAGAATGATGGGAACTAGATGGTATATATAATTCAACTGCACGTTTTTCAAAATGTTCATTTGGATGTGATTAAGATGTAACGATGACCAAACATTTCAATACCAAGAAAAACTGTCCTGAAGTATGTTGCTGTGAAATTGTAAACTCAGGAGTTTTTTTCCAAATTGATGATTAACCCATGATACAGATAAATGATGAAAGGAAAGTTAAGTGAGGAGTTTGCTGCCTCTGATGGTACAGAATGACTTGTTCCATTATCGACACCCTTTGGTCATGATACAGATCCCTGTGTCGATGTACCTGCTGAAATAAGTAATTTAAGAAAACAATTAATGTTAACATTAAATAACAGTGCAATATGCATGTCATATATGTATGTAGAATTTGTTTAGGAAATAAAGCAAATAATCCAAATGCATTGAAAATCAGTTCCTATGAATACACTATGAGATGTGTAGCCACATAGGAGTTAACAGTTTCACTATAATTATATTTTAACGCTATTTGTATCAGAGACTGAGAGTACAAAACAACCAAAGCAATTATAGTTCAGAAGTTCAGATATTGACATTTACAATATAATGTGTGCGTAAAGCTCGCAGACCCAAACTTTAAAACAACAAACTTTTTTTTTACTTTGTTTTCTTTTTTAATAATCTTGATTCTGTTAGCCAGAATAAGAAAAGGAATTTCGTGGTTATACAGAAGATGACACACACCTTATCTTAACTTAAGAGACACTTAAAGTTGTGACATCTGTTCATGTGATAAACAATGAAGCATTTTATTTTTCCAATCAACATATTTGCGGCAATTTATGAGAATGTGAAGGAACATCCATGGATGAGCAGTTTTAGGTATACATGTGTTGAAATTCGAGTGAAATTCTTGTTCGTTACGAAAATATAACCTCAATACAGCGAATGAACATCAGTGTTCACAACGTCATGAATCCAAAATGTTCCAAGAAAATGTCTTTTATTTTCAACTCGCAACAAATGAAAGAATTACTTTGCAAATCAAATATTATTGATAACAAAAAATGCTCAGTTTTTCCTAGAGTTTGATGAGTAGTTCAATACATTCAGAAATAAGGACGATCCGGCGGTTTTTCAAACACCGACGTGATATTGCTTGTAAATACGAAGTGGGTCGCTAATTGGTTAAATGGAATTTGTCGAATTTATAATGATAACTCATGCGAACATCGGGCACATTAGAAATATGCGTAACGTGGAGTAAAATACCACAACAACCAAGTAAGAATAACACCAGAGCGACGATGGTTCAGTCTATAGAGTGTCGGTTGTACGTAACTTTAAGGGGAAATCCGCAGTGCATGATTCGACACTCTCTACCCGTGGTAGCTTGTGCTTCTAAGGAAGTTATCCCAAATGGATCAGAATGGCATGCGACGGACCTCCGTATGTTATTTAGTGATGTTACCACCACATATTACAAGGAAATATCGTCTAAAATGACGTGGCGCATTACCCGGAAATAAACCGCCAAAAATGCCTGTGCATTCTGAGGCGGATTTTTCTTGTAAAATCTAGTATCTACCTCACTTTGCAACATACAATAGACCCACCGCGTGCTCTCCAAAGCAATCTAGTTAAGGTATCTTACGTTCAGACACAACAACGAATTCACAGGACGATTCGAGATCTCGGTTTCCTCAGAAACTGGCTGCTCCGAGCAGGAAACGACCTACTCACCTCTGATCACCACCCGAGGTTGCTATGTATGATTCTCAAATAAATGGTTCATCGTTGTCTCTCCTATCAGTACGTTTAAATATTTCATTTGGGTTTCCTTTTTATATCTTTATGATTGTGTTGTTGAACCCTGAAGCAGGCACTGTTGGTTTTGCATACTTAAAATACAAACTATTGTTTTAGAAATTCTTTAAGAAATTTTTAACCTTCATATGCATTTTTGTGTTACACTGCAACTCTCATGACCTTACTTGAAATATATCGATATAGTTAAGCCCTTCTTATTAACACTGGATGATTCATATATCAAATTCCTAAATATAACCTTCTCCCATTGTTCATATTTACATGTTTTTTTATATCAAGATCCTACATTTTTATTTCTCGTCCATTAGAAAAAAATGGCAATAGACCTTTCCTCAAAGGAGAAAATACTTTCCAAATTGATTAAACAGTTTCTAAATGCGATATAGATGGATTTATAATACAAATCTGCTCTCTGATAATAGCTCGACTAAAGCGGAATTAGTGGTTATATCTAGAGAGCACTTTGCTCAGATTGCTTTTCTTTTCAAATCTAAAATCACTTAACATATAGTTGTATATTCTTTTAAAGGCCTTTTAACTTCAATCGAGCTTATATAGAAAACAAAATGATTACAATTTCCGCCTCGATATACATTTTCTGGGCATCAGCCTACCTAATGTAATTTGTGTGTATGGCGGAGTTTATATCAATGTGGTATAATGCGTTGCAATAAACCTCCCTGGAATGTACTTATAATTACATTTCTATAAATGATGATTGTCTGTGTACACAACAAAAGGAATAAAATATGTGTTGAAAGAGACGAACAATGCCTACGGAAGTGTCCAGTAAGTACAAAAATGTCCATCATCTTAATGATGCTACATATATTTCTATAATGGTAGATTCAGTCAATAGATCGCCGGTCTAGTGAGGTGGTATTTTAACACATAACACCACTTCAAATCTGGACACGTTATATTTCATCGAGACAAATAAGAAATTATTAAGACAGATAAAATGTGTTCCTAAGTGTCTTAAAGTGGAGAAACTTTTTTTCTATAGAAACAAAATATTCAGGTCCAGTGTTGTTTTTATAATGTCAATGTTCATAAATTATATTATCAAAGCGAAACACAGCATGGCAAGATAGCAACATCTTTGAAGACGACTTAGCGTAGGCTGGTGGAGAAGGAAGTCTAGGAGGCAACACCATAGGTATTAGGATCTGAATCTAAAACGGTCCCTGGACGATACATGCCTACGTACATTGTGCATTTGTAGTTATTACAAGCATTAGAGTTTTTTTACATACTGAAAGAATATGTGTGGCCTAAAGTCTGTAACGTGAAGGCAAATTCTGAGGTACATGCAGGTAGGGAATAGATTATCTCCATGCATAACACTAGACACCTACGCATTATTCAAAACAAATGTAAAACAAAACCAGTAATACTGGTGTTTAGGTAAAACCGTAACAATAACTTAAACTCGAAAAACTCGAGGAAAACTATGCTAAAACAATTATTTCCATGGAGACCAAAAGAAATTCCAAAATGAAAGAAGCTTATTCGATGTCCCTTTCAATGAAAAATGGGAACTGGGTTAATGACATTAATAGGACTAATTCATCTCTAAAATTATTGTGTTAATGAGGTTTTATATATATACTAAATGAATGATAGGCTTCTAATAACTTCTATCTGTACTTAACAAAACATATCCTCCCATCTCAGAAATGTGAAAAGAAATTTGCGTTAATCACGTTTTATTGATTATGTCCATTACATGTCAAATCGGTCACTATTTACATACATATGACTAGTTAAACTGATAAGTAGTGTTTTAACATTTAAAATGTCTGTTAACATAACATCGCATGAGATGGAGGACAGTTCCACGCATCTAACAGACTATACCTTTAGCACGAATATAATGTGCATACAGTACTCAGTTCATCAATAAACGACATAAGTTCAGCAAAGTATTGAAAATTTGTCAACGACTATTTATTCCAAATTTACATTTTGAAAATCTTGTCAATTAAAATTAAAATTATTCCAGCTAAAAGTAATAAACCAAATACACTATCAGATTTTAGCTTTTATAGTCAAAATCTTCAATACTGAAGAACATTACGTGTGTGGGGGGACGACAGTACAAAACACTTGCATCGAAGTGGATCAAAAGATACACTGTGATAAGAACCACATTATACTAGCCAATTATTGCATCGAGACCTGCGGGATTGTGTTGAAGGATTAGAGGAGACCTGGAAACGACAACTCGGTATTTCAGTTCCCATGACAGTGCACAGAGTTACAAGGAAGTGATGGTGGTGACAACAGCGTGGGATATACTATTCAATTATTTACTTATCTGATTTTCAAAAAGACAAAGACAGTTTAAAACCATGATCTGCTGTAAAATCATTGAATTTCCTTTTCCAGTACTATAACTACTTTTAACATATCCGTGAGCTACATTCACCAACTCCTGCTCGGGGTAACAATACTTTACATTTATTTTTCAATTATCTATACTCATTTACTTTTATGTTTATTCTTATATTCATACTGAGAAAGATTTTTCATGTACCAGCGTTTTCAAATCTGCACTTCTGCACTTTTGTTGATTCCAGTGATAATGTGAATGGTGCTTTGCAACCATACATTAAGGTTTTCATGGAATAATTATTATACAGAAAAAGTATTAAGACATCAAAAATATGATACAGTAAGGAACTTCACATTGCTATGTTGGTAGAAAAATTCTTCTAATGCTTTTTCTAGATACTATTGTTGACCGCGAAAAAGTTGACGGTATGATAGCTTCAGGATATTCAGATCTAATTGAGAAAAGAATTGTATGTTTATTAAATAGCATCAAAACTCTTTACAGTTTCATTAGGTTATCTTATAAAAAAAGGTAAAATCATTTTTGCAATTTCCTCTTTCCTCTCTTATCATTTTTTATAGTCACACTTCAAATTAAACATCGTTTATGATAACTACATTAACTTAAGTACTCAAGGTTTCCTTTCTTTGTTGGTTTTTCTTTTTCCCTTTTTGTTGAAAAGGAAATTATTTTATATTAATTAAACACATAAGGAAGAGCAATACACCTACATCACTGAATTAACATAACTTGTTACGAGGTGTTTCGTCTTATCACATCTTAATTCATAACACCAGGTATAATTATTATATAAAATTTTCCTTCAGTACAACGTACATTTAACTGTCACGTGCTGAAGCCGTAGAAGACATTATCAGATAAGAGAAACGTTACCTTTTGATGTTAAAATGTGGCTGTCATATTTTAAAATGAAGTAAAATGAATATCTGGGAGGGCATCTTAACACATAAATGTCGATTTGACAAAATAATTAAGAAACTTCAATACTCATAACCTGACATATTACTCAGATGAGTAGTAATTACAAGGTTTTTAAATGAAATCTGCCACATAATTTAATTCCAGTTGTACAGCGCATTACGATCCTTGCGCGAATCGAGAATTTTTAGTGTTAGTTAACCGTAAATTTTCTACCATTCACTCATATGTCACTACACAGAATTTACTGAAAGAAATAACAAAAGGCAATTTAAACTTATTTCTTCTGAATTTTTTTTTTAAAGAGGACGTATTTTGTGTAATTTTGCTGGGAATTCAGAACGAATCTACATGAACTTCTATTCGTCTGAATAATCCTAAGAAGGATAAGTTAAGTAGGAGCCCGAACAAGTTCGACAGCTCATATTTGATAAACAAGTGGACTTGATAGCAGACTAAGCATATATATACATGCAGCCTCTCAAGGTGATAACTATACATGCTAGAATTCAGACGTATGGAACAACTTATAAATGCATAGCGAGGAATGTGTTTTCATTTGAAATTTTGGCACTTAAGTATGTTGTATTTAATTAGATAAGATATAATGCTTTTAAACTAGATACTAGTTATCATTTGACAATAATTGTAAAATATTTCTGACATAACAAAATTAACAAAAATGTTTTATGATTAAATATCATTTAAGAAACAAATCATGAACAACCTAGGTATTTGTATGGTAACTACAAAGAAGATACGGACATGTTAGCATATTCAGGATCCAAATTCGATGAAACGAAGACAAAAACTTGTACAAAAGAAAAAATACACTGAGACTCAGAAGAACAAGACCAGGGCCCGTATTCATGAAACCATTCTCATGCTCAAGCATAGATGTTGTGCTCAAGCAAACTTTTTTTATAATTCACCTAAATAATATAAAATAATACAAATGTCAAATTTAAACCTTGAATATAGCTTTGGCTTGAAGCCTTTCAGAATTGTTTTTAAATCTATGGCAAAATCAGTCTTATTTATTAATCTTTAACTTAAACAAGACATAAGGCTTGAGCACAAAATTCATGCTTGAGCATGAGACCGGTTTCATGAATATGGGCCCAGGTGTTCCGTAGGGATATGTGTCTTCTGTTTCATCGACGACAACTGCCAGTAATCCTGGTCAATACAAGTACGTACCGTTATGTTTTGGTTTCTAACGAGAACAAGTTAAACAACAATAAAACCTACAGGCAACCTCGTCCAATTTCATATTGCTTAAAGAAATGGAGTATCTCACAACAAGATTAACTCATACTGAAAAAATGGACAAAATAAAGCGAAATTAAAACGATGTTACTGCAATAAGACAATGACAAGGACAATAAAACATTAATGCATATTAAAATTTATTTTACAGCAATGGTGAAACAAGTTGTTTTTCCATCTTATACTAATCACGCTTGCTGACTCGATCGGAGCGAACGAAGGTTCTTAGTGTGGGTCGATATTGGAGTACCCGGGGAAAACCCTCTTGGTCGGGCAAGTGACCCATTACCATTTAGCGTCCGTTCAGGTAGTCAAACAGCAGACATCTTGGTTAAAGGCGAGTGCGTGCAGTAAAAACTGGAAGCAGGCTGTAAGACTTGAATGGTCTGAATTCTATGCAAACAAATATCTTTGTTATCTTGTGTACAAAGTTGTTTATTGCAGAAGTTGTCAAATACGATCTTTGACTCTTAAAGCTAGACAGATAAGTTGCAGAACCTGATAGGGTGCAAAATCATATGTTACAAATGTGTTTAGAGGTTAATGCGAGCAAATCTTTATTGTAATTGTTTTGAGTTGATATCACTTTTTTCGGTGGCGGGATTCCTGATGCACGACTAATTAATTTGTCGAGGCAAAAAGTCAATGAAATCATCGATGTTATATGACTTTTATTTTTAGCATTTGAAACCAATCAATAAAATAACTATTTGTTTTAGAGTACTGGGATGACATCTGACCTTGAATGCAACATCGCATGTGCATCGCATTCCACAACTTGGTACCGATTTGCTTTACTGAAACAATTGCAAACTGATTTCCTATCCTTTCAACTAAACTCAGCCCCAGCGATAGTTATAATGAATTAATGTTCGTTCATCACAAGGATTCTTCATTAATCAAAGAAATATGTTGAGGAATGTTATCAACTTTATAAGAAACGACTAAGTGTTGCTTTAAGTTTTCAAGAATGATACAGGCACTGAGAAAACTAAAAAAAGGTAATTAAAAATAGTATGTGTTAATTAATCAATGGATAATAATGACATTGTATGCCATATTTGGCCTGTTGTCAAATGACGTCACGATGAACGATATCACAGGGTGCAATGTTTAACCAACGCGTAGCTGCATCTTTCTGCCAATATTAGAAAATATTTTGAAAAAATACTATTTAGAATATAGATGGAAACAAAGTTACAAATTTAAGCTGTATAAAATTATTTCAATTGAAGCTCTTTTGTGTCTTTATAGGAGTTTTTTTTTTTTTTTTTTGTCACTTCATTGGAGGTTTTTTAATATCTTCATTGGAGTCACTTATATGTTTGTTCTCTTCACAGGAGGCTCTTTTGTCACTTCCTTGGAGGTTTTTTATCTCTTCTTATTTGTCTTCATTAGAGGCTCTTTTGTCTCTTCTATGTCCCCTGCGTAGATGTCCAAAAGCGAAACCCTATTCTAAACGCTTTCCATTAAGTGTTTTCTACGATATACAGCAGACCCTACACTTAGGCATCAGAGACCACGATCTGCGCTGGGTACTCCACAGTTAGTCGTCTCTTACGACATGCGCTGTGACACAACAGACATATTCTGTCCGTCTCATCTTTTTCAAATTGCTCATAACGTCAAAATGTATACACGTTATAATTGAATGTTGAATTATGCCTCTTTTTAAGTTAAAACTGTAATTAAGATGTGCAGTTTTTTTTTCAAAAAACACGTTTGTCAATGATTGTAACTTTAAAATTGCTAATAAAACGAAGTATTATTGAGCCAAAATGTTACAGATTCCATCCACCTTGTATTGCGCATTCTTTCGATATGTAACCAGATTAGTCTCCTTGAAATGGCGTTGTGGAGACAATGGTCTTGCAAGATTGATAATTTGGAGGTTCTTTTGAATCCTTAATGCAATATGTATGCCGTTCTAGTGGACTGACTGATAGTTGTCTAGGTCATATGTATGGTAGAACGGCGATGTTGGTATATAGGAATTATGCTTTGCGAAGCCAGATCGGCCAGTCTTGCTCACCTAAGCCAAACTGAGTCTACCTTCAAATTATTCATTTATCTTCATTGTAATCTTCTCCTACAAGTTTCGTTATACACATGGGAAATGATCAGTCTAAATTCCCTGCAAAGACTTAAAATAGCTTTATCCTCCATTGAAAAAAGTGAGTGTGTACAGAAGTACCACCTGATTTGATTGTTTCCGTAGATAAATTGAATCGATCATGTTTGAAAACATTATTAGAGACACCCGTATGTAATGATTAAGCAAACTTATTTAAATGTGTTTTTTTCAGTCCAGTATATTGTAAGTCTTGTATGTCATAATGCTGTTTCCTGATTTGTTTGTTATCATAACAGTATTTCAGCAAGTAAACAACACAAAAAATTATATTATTATGTTTGTTTGTTTTTTTTTTTTTTTTTTTTGTTTTTTTTGTTTTTTGTTTTTTGTTTTTGTTTTTGACGATGTAATTTTAGCGAAATCAGCTGCGTGTTACCAGATCATGTACAACAAACTAAAAAGGAATTTAGAAAATACATGTAATGTAGACAAAGTCAGATTGTTTCCTCTTATACAGTATGACAATTAAAGAATATGATAAATATAAGCATTGAATCATTCGAGAGGTCAATAAGCAAAAATAGTCAAGTAGTTCATGAGAAAACGGCGGTAAGGATTTCTTTTTCGAATTGTTTCCAACCTTATTATAACAAATGGTTGTAACATGGCATTAGTATGCTGCTGGTATTGAAATTTCTAATCTCTAGTGAAACATCATCTCATTCAGCACATACCATCGGAGATGTCTCTACAAATTCTTTATCAAGATTCTTAGCAAGGTACAATGAAACTTGTGTGCAATTAACCACAGTAACATAAGCTGTTATGGAATCGTGGAAGCACATTTACTGAATTTCAATATTGCGTAAATAATCCTCAAGGATCTGATAAAGCTCTTTGTAGTGCATCAGCTGCAGAAATCCAAGGAAACGGTAGCAATAAAACGCAATCCTCGGCACTCAAATATATTATACAGATCACAGAATAAGAACGATTCCCTAAGTGATAAGCATTACGAAGCATAAGAGTTCACCGTATATCAATTTAATGAAGAGTTGAGTGAACGTCGATAAGACAATTATGGATTGAATGAACAGTGTTCTTGAATTTACAATCATATTTATCAAACGCTTGAAACACCTCAGGAATGAAAAGCGATTTTGTTTTACATATATTTTAACGTATTACAATATTTTATTACTATACTAGTACCACAAAAACAAATACTATCGTGTTAACAGTATCTCAATTCAAACTCAAGCTCAGTGAAACCAGAGCTGAATTATAAACACAAGCAATACCTAAACGGAGACGTTACAAAAGCAAAAGGAGTGTAAAACCAGGTGTCTCGGGAGTGTTAGCGTTGCCTTCTTTATCCACGACACTCGCCTGGTAAGTCTTGAACATTCCAAGGAAGATCACGTTCCAAATTAAGAACAAAGTACGGAATCGCCAGGCACAATAGCGAGCACTAAGCACGTCTTCATACTGCACAAGGAAATTAAATAGAGTATGAAGTATCGACACATTGCAACGTTTTAATATGCAAAGTCGCAATCTAACTTTAAATTCTAGGCTCTCATCTGGACTTAGCTAATCTGGGGTGCATTTGCTCAGTTCGACATTATAGCGAAAAGATGAGATGCAAATGCATTGTTGATTAAAATCAATAGTGATAAAGCATAATTTCTTTTGTTCGGTAACTGTTGTTATGAATCAGAAGAAAAATAGTGACAATCCGGACAAGCTGTCAGACAAGTACTCATGTATGATTATCGAGCATTTTTCGAGGTATATCCGAAATATTCGATGAGAAAATAACATATTTTTGAGCATATAACGGAAGTGATAAAATAAATATGAAATAAATCAAATGTTCTGAACCATAGTCCACATACTGACAATATATTCATATACTCACTCTCAAAATCGGTCAGGTATGATTTGTTTATTTGGAACAGCGGATCAGAATTACCTGGAATAGGAAAAACATGAACGTTACATGAACCTAAAATATTCTGTGAGGTTATCGATCTATGCTTGTGATAAGAGAAATCAGGATGTGAAACACTCTGTTCATATAAAAGTTTAACTTTGTATATATAGTGAAAACGTTTTAATACAATAGATTGTACAAAAAATAGACCGTACCAATGTTATATCAATATACCGAACTAAAACGCAAATGTCAGTCTTTAGCGTCCAGTAAGAAGTGTGGGGCAGTCGCCAGGTAGTGGCCGTGAATAAGTACCGAACCACACAACGTAACGTGAGGAGAAATATATGTATGCAAAAGTAGAATTCAAATGTCAGTACTAACACCAGAACTTGAGAAACACCACAAAAAAAAAAAAAAAAACCGGAAGTCATCACGACCCGCGTCATATTAGCGGAAATGAAACAGATTATTTTGCACGTGACAGGACAAATCCGTCTTTTCTAATATATAAATATAATATTCAGAAGAAAGTTAATTTGACGTTTAAGATTTTAATATTATGGATTTTTAACAGAAATACAGGATTTTTTTATATTGCATGTCTACATTTCTTTCATTTCAATAGCTTAAGATAGTATCGTCAGACTGAATTCGAAATGGCATTGTTTACAAACGTTTTAATATTTCATCCTATGCTTATTAATATGATGTAATGAAAAACAAACAAACAAACACAATATTTGAAGAATGCGAAATGTCATTTTCGTATTCAGGTTTTTCTCCAGAGGGATTACTGCTGCGGATTTTATGGAATGCGTTTCTGTTTTGTACAATTTTACTTTTTACGAACCTAAGATTCCTGCTTTTTATATCCTTTCAAGCTTTTTATTTTGTACATTTTTGAAGATTTATGGAAACTGAAAATTTGCAAAAAAAAATTATCCGGGCTTTTAATTTCTGAATTATCAATTTCTGTATCTGATTATAACAATGCATATGGAATAGGCCTCATGAATCTAAATGAACTGTCCTCATACTTATGCAACTTGTAGCTGGGCCCGCATCAAATACAACTTATCAATATCCATATATAGATACATGCATACTTTATTTCTTAATCAAACGACTTTTTCAATAATTTTTACCGTTATCATATGTAAATACAGTTACATTGCAACTGTGTAAAACAAATCCGAAAATCGGATGATTTCGTGAATAAAACATCTCACAGCGTCCCATTTGTTAACTTGGATAAGCAGCAGATATTGCTAACCATTAAAATTCCTAGGAAACGGACGTGCTTAGTCTGAGCCAGTATTTACTATGTCAGGAACAGTCCCGGTTACAGGATACTTTGTGTTCTTTCATTGTTGTGGAAATTACCTAGGGAACAGAAATAATGTAACATACATGTTAAGATTCAGACGGAATTTTAAGTGCCCAAACTCACGCCACCTGTCTGTATATATTAGCAAACACCCACTGGACAAAATATCAGTAGACAATTAAAATCCCATATGGTCTCAGTTACAATCTTTGTAAAAGTACATGTTATTGGACACAGTTGGGGACTAAATCTTTCCTTCACGTAGAAAATTCCTTTAGACTTTGTTTCTACTCTAGCCGGTGTTTGATGATTTCTTTTATTTTTTATATTTTTATCTGCCTATTATTGTTTAACTTGACGCTACTTTTGAAATGACACCTGAGCCTGAGTTTGATGTGAAAGGGATGATAGAAATGTGCTGGAAGTACTACAAGTTAAAGTTAACCAATATATACATCGTGCATCACTGAAAATGTCTGCCCTTCCAGTTCACTCACTTCACTTTGAACGTTTTAGATGGCACAAGTAGATACACATATTCTCTGCTGACGAGCATTCAAACACTGTTTTATTGTTTAAAAAATAGCTCCGCAAACGCGGGCAATACCCCACAGCCTTATAATAAAGTTGAGTGCAGGGCTGAGCTTGTGAAGAATCTCAATAGGCTGTGTAGGTGCCTAGGCCCAACATGCCCAGCGAAAATGGTGACCGCCGGTGTTGTCGTTCTTGAGATAATGAGCGGAATGCAAATTCAAGATGGCGGCCGTAACCGCTATATAGGATATCGGGCGCCGACGAAAAACAATAGGGTTGTCTAGGTCAATAGGCACAACATCCTCAGTTAAAATGGTGACCACCGGTGTTGTAGTTCTTGAGATAATGAGCGGAATACAAATTCAAGATGGCGCCCGTAACCGCCATATTGGATATCGCGCGGTAATGAAAAACAATAGGGTTGTGTAGGTCCATAGGCCCAACATCCCCAGTGAAAATGGTGATGACCAGTGATGTAGTTTTTGAGATAATAAGTGGTATGCAATTGTGGACGGACGGACAGACGGCGAGTCCGACAGAAGGACGGACGCCGTGCGTGTTTGCAATACCCCACACCCTTTCGGGTTGTGGGGTAAAAAGGGATAAACATGCCTCAATACCAAAAACCAAGGACAAAAGCGAAACGAAATGTTTTCCGAAAAGGAACGAGATATAACTATACTCTGTAGATAGTAACGTATTATGTAGGCCACATCCAATTTTCAGCAATACTGGAATACAATAAGGCAGAGACCATGCATGTACTTGTCAGTGACACTTTAGGGAACTCTTGCCCTTTACGTCACCTGTAGGATAGGGGCGAGGCTAACTGACAAAGGTCATGGCATATATACATATCCTTGCCCTCATATTTTCTATGAATAATTGATGACGACATATTGACAGAGCCTAAAGTTTCTGTAAGTTTTGATTTTATTATTGCCGAATCTATATTCTACAATCCATTCCTCGTGTGTTTTGAAATTCATAGTTGCAATATCTTGAACAGTCTTAACTGTAAGCAAAGCTTTTAAGATTTTGTGACAAAGAACAAAAACAACAAATCCAATCACTACATGTAACAAACGTTGATATATCGTATGTATAAAATTAAGCTCACTCTGAGGTGCATAACATTCTACTTTCCCAAAACATGTCCTAGATGACTGATTTTTAACGGTGTTAAACTGGGCAATCTCAACACAACAGGAAAATGATATTTGTGTCTAGCTCCCAAACGTGTTTGGTGAATTAATTCTTCCTATTAAAAAGAGGGCTCGGTGACCAACATTCTATGACCTGAAGTTCGAAACTAAATTAACAGTGTTATAATTATTTTCATGATTTTCTCACTTTTTTGTTTGTATTTTTTTTTACTTAAATTTCGTTCATAACAATGACGTGCCTTTCTTCACGTAATAATCTATTTTTCTAGAAAATGAATTTTAAAAATAATTTTAAAAGTCAATGGATATGTTATGAGAAATAAAAACATATTTTTCTTAATACACAGTGTAATCTCTCTGGCCTTTGTTGCTGTTATTCTGCTTGTCCCAGTATCTTTCTGCATAGCTGATGCTAGTTACAATCTCTATCATCCGGGTCTTGTCTGTTCTTCAAAGCAGTCTTATTCTTTTTCTTTTTTTTTCATATCCACATTTCTTTATTATTTGTACTCCTGTATTTCTGTTTCATGTATCTGTTATTTTAAAACTGATATGTGTTGTACCTAACAGTGTTTTCGATGCCTAAATTCCGCGAAGCAAATAAGATTAATCCAAATTGGTCGAATTGAATTTCAAACACTAGTGAAAGGGATGTCACAGTCACCAGAATTCAACCTACTACATTAAGCATGGGTATATTACTTATCCGGTGCTTTATAACTTTAAATCCTGACAATATCCATAGTACATTGAGACACGTTGGTCTTTACATCCACTATTAGAGTTAAATCCCCCATATAAATGGGGCGCTTCATATGTCACTTTAATTGTTTAGAGGGCTTCTTTTTATATTACCTAGTCAACTTATCAAGAATGTCACGTAATAAATCGGATCCCATGGCAATAGTTTTGAATAAAAATAAATGGACTTTTTTTGCAAAATTGACTTCGAGTCAAACTATCTGAAGTGCAACTTTCAACATATTTTCATTGAAGTGTCATTTGTAATGTATTTGCATTAAATCACACTGTTGGTGTAAATGAAATTGTCCCGTATACTGTTAGGGCATGACATCCTTTTACACAATTTAAAACTGACACTTTCTTGTTTCTTTACGATCTTCGAAGCAATGCATATCTCACAACTCTTCACCATAAATTGAAATTCATGTACGCACTGTATGCAGACAATCGATTTGAAAAGACAGCAGGATTGAAACAGACCTTATTCCATTGTCTATTAATTTGTAAACTAGAAATCGAAACGTCGGGGTCGCTTTAGGGCAGACATTGATAATCCACCCCTGGCCCATTTCTGTCACTGGAATACTCTAGACATCGCATGTGCAGCTTCAATAGCTGACGGTCTCCCTATATCATCTATTATACGGTTTAACGATTTGGTATTTGATTGCATGCAACTTTATATAATTCACCGAAATGTTGACTTATAACTGATTGATAAAGGAGCGAAGCACCATTACAGTTCTCGTTGCTTTATATAACCGTGTCCAAATACAAAATGTAGTCTGTCATGCGTTCTCAGAATACCGGAAGAGGAAGTGCGTTTTCGTCATGGAAAATTCATTACAATATATATTGATGTAACGACCAAACACGTAGGGTAGATATGTCATGAGACTGCACCAGTAATAGAGAAGATATACCTTAAATATAGACATTAATACGGTGTATATTCTGCATCGTTTTACGCCTTCTTCTATATCAACCCATTAGCCCATGTACTTTATAAGAACTCTAATTGTTTTTAGTACAGGTGTACGTTACTATTCGTTCGTGTCTCACAAAATACATAAAGCAATGCAACCGATCCATTGTTTTGACGATAAAGTTAGCTACACTTACCTTACCTTTACCAAATATCATATAGTACTTTTTTGTAAGTTTAAGTCCTTTTCTATGTTCTTCTTTTTGTTTAACTCACAATGGATGACACCTCGAGAAAACCGTTAATTTAAAACAAACGACCCTTGGATCTGAAACGATATGTATATTATCTCGGCTATATCAGATATAGAATATGACGCACTTTGTTCATGGAATTGTTATCGCCGTGTCAAGATTTACTGAACCTCATATGATCATTAGACTTTTAAAATGTCAACTTAGCCTTCAACTCGGAACGACAGGTGCATGTGGTTTCAATTTTATGCGACGAAGATAGGTTAGGCCCCGTATGTTGCTGTAGTCTGACTGAAGACAACACACAGTTGCGGCCAAATTTGATTTACAAAAATAAACGTTTCCGATTACTTAAGTAGAACGTACGGTCCAACGAGAATGACGGTTTCAAATTCCCAGGAGAAAAAGACGAATATACTGTGTTGAGGTATAAATTTGATCACAACCTATTTGTTCGTGAAAGACTTTGAACTTTACATATTGTTAAATGGATTATCTAGGAACATCTAACAGATGCCGTCTAAAATTTTCTGTTCCCAGGGTTGGATCATCTGTTGTAGTTTCTATGTTCTAAATCTGTCTTTATACTTTTTTGTGTCTGTTCCTTTGAAATCATTTTCGGTTTACCTGTCTCTGTCAGTTTTCCTGCTGCCTCGGTATCAACTTTATTTTCTTTGTCTTTTACTTTACCGTTAGTAACTTGGTTCAGTCCAAATTTGACCTGCCGTTGTATACTCTTTGTCCGTCCTGAATATCCTTTGTTTAATCACGGTATGTCTTTATAGTTCATGTCATGGTATCATCTTGACATATCTCTAATCTACCTGTAGTTGTTAAACGCGACTCTTTCCTGTATATCATTTACGTGTCCCTCTTGTGACATGCACTATCCCTATTCCACATGTTTTGTATGCTGTTCTACATGTAACTGCCGTAGTGTAGGTTTTGTGCCTGTTCTTTGAGGTGTTGTAGAAGGAGCGGATCGATGTGGCTTGTACGCAGGGTTAAATATGGTCCCTGTCACTAAGTTCATGAAACATGCTTCTTTGACTCCGTTGGTTATCATCACCTGAAACTCTACAATACTCATTACAATTATATTGTGTTTTTATCGCCCTTGTACAATCCCTTACTGTATGGAACTTTTAAAACTACACGTTAATATTCTACCATAAATATTCTGTTGGTAATGTCTTCTCCTTACCGTAGTACAGACTGTGTCTGCCACGTCTTCCATGTATTTCCTTGATCCGTCTTTATTGTATCATTGTTGAGGCTGTTGGTTACGTAAGTACACTCTGTGTCTGATTTATATCCCTTCAGTATCCAGAACTGTCCATATCATATCATGTGGTGTATGGGTATGTTACTCCGTCTGTCCAAGTTTTATCTTATCTATCATCTGAATACTTTCCTTTTCCGAGTATTTGATATCCTTGGGTCGTTACCCAGGTCTATCCGTGGCTCTATAATCCATGGCTTTCATTCTACATTACTGCACATGATTTTGGTCTGTGTCACTGTCCTATCACCGCGCGGTTTAATATAAAAGAAAATTACACATTAACTCTCAGGGTATTGGTGTGGTGTACATTCGAAGGAAATCTAGTAAGAGATAACATCTTTTTCACGAAAATAAGCTATGATTTCCAAACAACTCCTGAACGCAGAAGATTTTTATATCGAAATTGGTGCCTTCAGTTACAAACACTGAAATAAACGTTCAACAATAAAGTTCAAAACAACAAATAGTGCATATGGTGTAGGCATATACCGACTTTCTTCTGTTTCATTGGATGTGTATTTCACTTTGACGGTAAACAGGAATGGACATCTGTATAAAAGGAAATAAAATCGATCGAGAATAACCTTCAACGAAACCATAAATCTACTGTTAAAAGCCATGATCAGACAGCGTATTTTTCTCAATCTGTAGCCCAAGGTCATATTTATAGTCATTTCTTTATATCGTTAGTACCTAACTACTTCTCATGCAGGACATGGGCGGTGCCACAAGTTCTGTAAAAAGGAAACAAAAGAACAGACTACCGATATGTTCATAAATATCCTAACTCAAACTCAATAAAATGATGGTAAAATATGAGCAAACATTGCACCGATACCCTTGACAATGACAAAGAGAAAAACACAAGGCAGCGTCTTCTTCTTTAACAACGGCACCAGTCATATAAACCAATGTTCAATGGACATGTCTAACGTCATATCGTACAAAGAGATGGAATTCCTCAACGGGATCACTGAGGCGACCACAAAACTTCCCCGTAGTCTTCCTCAGTTTGTGTCTTTCTATAGTCTTGGTTGAGTTTGTCAACTGTCGGCAGTGTTAAGATCGAATCAATTACGACATGTAAGCTCTGTAACATAGGGATGTAGACTTTATATTCTCTAAAACATAGAACGTTCACAATATTGCAGTTGGTGGAAAGGTGTTCTTGTTGGTTTCCTGAGAGTACAAAACAATTTATGAGGCTGATGTAGACACGTTTTGAAGAGTAAAGGACCGAACTTTTAATATTCAGGTATTACCACAATATCAGTTTAGTGAAGGGGGTAGTCTGAAAGATCGTATCTAAAATATGCCCTGCATATTGGCGTCGAGTCATAGAAAAAAAACTCCACTTGAGATCGATAGTAAGCTACGTACAAGGTAAAACTACACTAAAAGAAATATGAGTACAATGTGCCATTCAGTTTACCATTACAGAAAGACCCGTGTCATTCGTTTGTAGCACAGAAGTTGACCTATGATTGAATACCCTAGCGTAACATGTTCTAAATTTCACATGTCAAGGGAATGTATCATCGGCTATAAAGTCGATTAACGCTAAAATTCTTTCCGCCAATGTTTATTATTTTTTTTATTACATTCAACCAGAAAACATGCTGGTATAATCTGAAAATATTTGTGAAACATCATCTCTACTATAATACAAAAACCATGTAAACTGGATTTTCTTTTGAGTTTTTGAACACAGAATTTTGAGTGTATAACTACCTGATATCCATTAATGACAACACTTTGTGTATGTGCCACTGATATATGAGTCGATGGGTAACTGTTTGTTACATAGAATGCAACGCAGTCACGGAAAGGTAATTTGTTTTCGTCACGAAACAATAAAACAGGGATGTCTTCTGTAGACAAAAGAGACGACGTGAGTAGTTTTCAGCTGTTACTTTTATCTTCGATCTCCACCAGGGCGGTTACGGTATTTACGTTGATGTAATTTATTGACAAGAAAGGATAAAGGTCATCCCGGTTTGGTATGACATTTACAGATTAATATTCTGTAGTTCACGAAAAAAATGTTAATTTAAAAACTGTTTTCATAAAAATGCGTTTTAGCGTCAAATACATGCCATTATTACTCCCAACGCGACAAGAACATGTGCACCGATGAAATCCAATTGCATTTTCAATCATATGTGCACTTCAAATTTTAACTGTTTTTTCAATTAACGTTTTTTCACTAAATGCACTCTACATCTTTTCAAGTACAACTACCCCAGATTTTCGACTTAAATCTCAGGAGCCGGACAACGTTTAGCATTGCGTTTAGCAAGTTTGTGAGACACTTGTGTCAAGTTCATTAAGAAAACCTCAATAGACTTGTACAACGGCAACGGTTTTATTTATTTATCATATGAATATCAGCTGTTTCAAATATATGCACAAAAGACGCTATGCATTTATTTGGTATTTCTGGAAAAAACATATAGCAATTTCACATTTCGTCGGTAATTACTTTATAATTATACCAGTTTTGACTTGCTGCTAAATATATCATATGCATTTTCTAGAAACGCACCATGTCATGTGACTTCAGGGTATAAACATTGTTCTATTTAGACGTAGTTTCAATTTACAATATATATTCCAAATTAGAAATAAACGATACGTCAACTTAGTTAAGGGGTATCGTTGATTTTGTCTGTCTATGAACTCAAGGTCATCGTTCCTAACATTTACAATATCTGTGGAAACGGAACACGATTACATGTAGAAAGTGACTTTATCAGCAGTGTCATTAGTAAAGATAACAATGACCCAAGAACTGATCCCTTGGTAACGTCTGCCTCAAAACTTAATTATCTGAGTTAAACTGGATACCAAATAGTCATCTTTACAATCTAAAATACCCTATTTCTCGTACTATGTAATTTACTTTTTTCGACATTCCTCTTGAAGCCTTAGATAATACAAAAAGAAAATAGACTTGTAATTCTTTTATTTTCAAAGAGGCAGATTGATAAATACATTACATATTTATCAAATTATTGAATTGAAAATTAGTTTGGCCTAGAAAAAAGAAGATATTACTAACTGATAACGATGGAAGCATTTAACAATAGCATACTCAAAGACTTTCCATGAAGATCTTAAACAATCAGATATTATCAGGGATTTTTTGTTCATCAGATTCAAGTATTAGGTATTAGATTAGCTGTACAAATATGTTCCCAACTCTCTCAGCTCATTAGTCAATAATAACTTACAAATTGAATACATTCTATGGTTGAAAGATGTTTATCAGGGGCGGAATCACTTGGATTAAGAAGATTTTGAGACAAACGCTAGGATGTTTTCGACGATAACTACATACCTAAATTAATTTTAATTGGATCAGTATCAATATATTAGTACAATTTCAAATGGTTGAATTAAAATCATGCAGTTTTATTTGAAGTTCATTCAAATCAAAGACAAATCCTTTATCGCAGACAGAACCTTGGTACAATAAAAACATCCGGAGTTAATCGTATTGAGTATGTCATCAGTATCCCTCAAAAATTTTAATTGGACACTTTTTCATGAGTAAGGTGTATAATACACGATAAGATGTAAAGTAATTGGCTTCATCTGAGAGAAGACATTGGAGATAATATAAAGCAGGGTTTGCTGCTTTAAAATCATGTTCTAATCGTTTCTCAACTCGTATGAAATTGGGGCATAAAACATGGTTTATCAAATAATCTCAAAAAATCCAAAACCGAAAACATGTAAAAATCTCTATGAAAAAAGGTCATAAACATTTTTTAACCAGAATTGACCAATCAGTTGAAATTCTAGTGGGGGAAATATAGCATTTTTTAAACTATAGGTTTGATGATATTTGTTACCTTTATCTAGGAAATGATCAGTGGAAGTCATTAACAGAAAGATTGAAAAAGGGCATTGTAACAATTATTTCGATTATGCCCTATTCTAAGATATTGTTTAAAATTAGTTACTATAATGTATTTTTGTTGGGCTGAAAGTTCTTGGTTTTACAAAGATTCATTTTTTTTCTTTTGCTCAAGAATTTTACTAGTACTAAAATGTCAATTCTGATGATTTGATTATTATGTCGTTGACACAAATATTCGTAGATAGAAAGGTAACAACAAATTCGACGAAAATAAAAAAACCACGAAATTTAATATTTAACAATACACAGCTGCTCCGAACAGAATCAAATGCTTTATCCATACTTTATTTGTCTGCTTGTAGGACATGCGCAAGGCTGTTGTTACTATATATATCGTCTTGCAATACTAGACAATCAGTTTCTTGAAGATTACTTCCCAACGAAGACTGCATATTAAAGATTTTCTCACCTGTTATTATCCATATAAATGACAATATAAGATTGCTACCCGCAGGATACAATTCATGCCTTATGCCCCAATAAGATTCTAAGCAGTATGTTACTAGAAGCAAGCATTGACATTCTCTGCTGGCATTCATAACACTAACCTTTTGTATAAAATTTGTAAATGTGTTGGTATTTCTGAATTAAGATGACTTTCAACGAGAAAAGGAAAACATGCGTACAAAAAGAAAATTCAGTTAACAAAAACAACCTCCAAAAACCAATTTACAAAACATCAGAGATCGATGATTCAGCACTGTAATACTGTCAGTTTTAGCAGACATGTTACGTTCTGCAACAAACTAATGAACTAAATGAGCAGACACATTGTGTTCTAAAGGTGACATTCATATCTTGTTATCTTTTGTGCAATTGCCATCTGTCTGATTTTTTCTTCAGCTCAACATTGTGAACGTTGCATAATGAATTTCAACTGCAATGCGTGTTTTATGTTGACTGGGTTGGATATTGTAACAAATTGGTTAATATAGTTACAATTTAGTTTCATGTGTCTAATACTCTTGTTGTTAGATATATCGTTCATAATACCTATTCTTCTTGCTTATATATTCTTACATACTTACTTTTATGTCAAAGCCAGATTAAATGCTGCACTTTTTATCGTGAAGAGAGACGTAACTCTCACATGCTATTAACGCTCAAAATCAATTAAACGAACTAAGGTTGCATTTGTATAAGCAAATGAACGTTAGACAAGCTTGATGACTTCGCCGAATGTTCAGTATCAAAGCTATTATAGGGTCTAAACAACTATTATTATCAGGGTGGTCTGAATACTCATTAACTCTGAGTATCTAGTTTGACGTTTAAAAATAGATAAAAGATCTGACACTTGTCAGTATACGATTGCCATAAACACCAGATAACATCGTGCATGGATTGTCAGTGTTATTAAAGGTTAATTGGACATCAATGCAAAACTTGTATGTGGGCTTTAAAACTGAATTGAGAGGTGGTCGTAAAGGTGAGGTGACATAAACAGTGAGATGGTCTTACATAAACTGGACATATAAACTTATTTTGGGATAGAAATGAATGACATTTGAGAGAATATAAAGTGAATAACACCCGGTAATAACAAAGAGTCAGTTTCATCGTCGACTTCCGCCTTATGAAACTGAGAAAAAAGTTTACAACAACGACACAAAGTCATTTTGCAATCAGACTGCGGTATAAAATAGCCATTATCTTAAATATCGATCTCTAAGAGGTTTTCATCACTTAGATGAAATCAAAAGGAAATGCGATGTCACTATCATCAGCGATGACGTCTTGAACAATATGGTGATATTTGTATATCAATAATGTTATCTCTAATCGTATACAAAATGTAAGTTTAATCATCGGAAAGCTCGTAACATACAGTTATTTAGTATGGTGAATTTTGGCAAACCCACGCAATCTTGTTCCAGCGTTATGAAGTATTGCAATGAATATGTTCACGCCTCTTTCATCTGTTCAGCGTGATATTATTGACGAAATGTCATATGTCCATGCAAGATATCATAGTGATTAAGACCCGTTCCTTTTTCAGGCTTTATGACACTGATCCAAGATGAAAACTGCGCCTTCAATGCACGATATTATTGGTCTAAAGGTTCGTGCACCAATCTATCAAATTTAGGCAATTTTTGTCTGCAACATTGAAAGAATGTTTTCAAAGTTCCTATAGCGAAAGGCAGGCAACGTTATAAACTCTTGACTAATCGAAGTTAAAAGAAAAAGAATAAAAACGCTAATGATGATTTGAAAAGAGAAATACTATTATTGTCATGGTATTTCTGAACATTAAACGTTTACCGAATGCGTACCACTAATAATAAAACTAATGACAATTGAGTTAACACTATTACGAATAGAAATCTACTTACAAAATAAAAAACGAAATATGGATGGCATATAAGTGTTCGGAAGACCATTAAATCATTTGATATTTATATAACGAATAACAGGTATATATTTTCACAGAGTACTTTGAGATCAACAATTAATAATCTTGGTGTGGAGACATTTGTGTCAACACCGGAGTACTCAAATCTAAACCAGTATGAGAATATCCAGTTCTCAAGAAAAGAGCCGTGTCAGTAACAATGAGCTAAACGTCAACCTTACAAAGTAATTAGGATTTCCCCTTGTATCGGAAGAATCATATTATGTTTTGTAAATAAAAAAACAAATACAACAAGGTTAATTCCTATCAGGTATTGCGATATATGTTTGACGTCTATAAGGATCACGTTTATGACTACGAAAAGGATTTTTTGAAAAGTTAACAAATACTCCTGATATCAATGACTGAATTCTAGACATCACTCAGACAAAATTAACAATCCTTATTCGCTCACAAGGTGCAGCACGACCAATGTGTTTCGTAAACCTGCGATGACGCCAAAGTATCACACTTATAGTGGTTGAAGTGAATGAATCCTCCTTAAAGCGAAAGTAGCCTCCTATAAGGTGTATAAACAATGACATATTACATAACATGGAGAGTAAAATTGAAATTGCGTTATGGATATGGATTATTATTGTTTGCTAATATTTAATGCTAGAATATGACATGTGTTGTTTATTTCATTTGCACTTATGCAATATAGATGACATCAAACCATTAATACATTACTAGCCACAGAACGATGCAGGCAAAGAGAAATCGCCATATTATGTCGACTTTGAGGTATTTCCTTGTTAATGTTGTTGAAATATCCATCTTAAAGACATTTGCACGTCTGATTGAAGTGACCTCCTCTCTCTCTCTCTCTCTCTCTCTCTCTCTCTCTCTCTCTCTCTCTCTCTCTCTCTCTCTCACTCTCTCTTGTTACGTCACAATGCAATTTGTAAGCTAGTGATATAATTTTATTATTTTAACCTTGTGTCACAATGGCTTTTATTACGAATACATAATACACAAGACATTTCACTTGGGTATATTCACTTAATAAGAAGGCAATTATATGATAAAATCTTATATGTCTGTCTATGTATCGAGCCAAATAACAATTTCAAATGGTAATTTCACGGTGTTTGGAACTCAGAGAATACCATCATTGGGAATTTGCAATGATCTTCCATACTAGATTTGTTTTGCCGTTTGACTTACCATAAACTAGCAACTAAATATTCTTCGTCATCAACTTAGCTATAACTGAAAGAAATTAGATATTCTATCGTTTTGTCAATATCATCCATGCTTTGAAGGTAAATAGAACACTACCATGATTACCTTGACATATAAAAGCACCGAGATGAAGGACCTTGGTAGATCTTTAGAATCCTGGTATTGAACCAATCAATAGTTCCGCTTTAATTATGTACAACACTGTTATTGAACAGAGCTGTCTGGCGGGTTTTGTATGCAATGAAATGAGGATTTAGAAAAAACAAAAACAAAAAACAATTTCAACCAATTTTCTATCTACCAAACATTGTTTTACTTGTATAGACAGTACTTATCTAGCTCTTTCGAAAGGACGACGATAATAAAAACACGCACGCTAGCTGTAGGACCTTGCAATCTCCAATGCATTGCACAAACGCAATCAGGTAGATGTTTATCAGACAACTGATTCAATAATGCTTAATAATTTGTTTTTGAAATCAACAGTATATTAAGTATGCTAACGATGTGCAATGAGTGTAATATCAGATGGCTGCCCAAGTGAATTGACAAAGTATAAATATAACGGCATGTTGACGGGACAGCATGATGGTTTGGTGCCACCATCGAAAAGGACCAATACGTTGCAGAAGAGAAAGGGACAGAAGGTGCTGTAATGTAAACGATAAACATCAATATGACGGCCGTTTGTCGACAGCTGTTAAAGGACAGTCATTTTGGAAGGAATCCGTTGATCATATAAGAGAATAAATATATCTACAGCAACATTGTTTTGATATTAGTACCTGCTTTGGATACTTTCCAAATCACTACAATTTGAAAACGTACAGTGATATATAAGTTGTTGGAAAGGTGAACTAACACAAAAAACGAAGATTTTCCCACTTGGCAATAGCTGAAACTAATATTTTTTTCTTTTGATATAAGTAAGAACTAAATGGAAACAAATCTCGATCTGAGTCAAAGTATACTTAAATATCGTACAAAAGCACACAAGTGAATAGCACCTCTTAATACAGATTTAAGTAAGACACGGTAGAGCCAATCAATATTTAAAATGCATCATAGAGAGCTGTTCCGTCATCAAGGCCTCGTCCGTGATACCAAGGGCCTAAAGTTTGGGAGATGACTGAAAAAAATTCATATGTATCGAATTAAATTCCAAACTCTCGATGGGATTGTGCCCTAGCCCCTTAATTAAGTTTATTTCGTAAACTTCATATATCTGAAGATTTAAGCAGAGCGTCAAGGGTACGCGTACATGTTGAATTATGCCACTATTGGAAAAATGTACATGACTTACAGGTTACGTCAACCGTTGGGGAGTAAAAGTCCAACAGCGGTGTCTACCAACTTCATTTTCGAAGATTGTACAAAAGACACACAAATAAACTACCAAAAACAACGGCATTCTTTTCTTGTATGTCTTCCATATTGTCTTTAAATGCGAGAACCATTCAATCAAGAGCTGTAAAAGTAAATCAAGGTGCATAAACTATCCACCTTTATTTCTTTGTAGAACGTATCATCAAACTGTATATATATATATATACAGTTTAATATTGGGAATCTATGAGCCATGAAGCCCTTGAGGAAATATCTTTATCACTGAATGTTGCACTTGCTAGAGTAGGTGAAAGTAGTGCAGTAGTCGGGATATTTTTGAAGTGGAGATCTAAAACGTATATGGTATATATTTTAATGTCTGGAAACTGAAATGAAAGACACAAGGTACACTTTTAATCACTCTGAAATCTTCTCCTCAACCCGTCGACAGGGGGAAACTATTTTGATGTTAATATTACCATGTGTAATCGTTTGATTTATGACAGAGATAATTTCATGTCGCCCCAACAGTCGAGCTCAATTATGTTTCCGGGTCCCAGGAACACGTTTTGTAATAAAACAAGTTCTTTATTAATCCAAGGTATTAAACCGAATATACCTTCTGATAAAATCTATTAAAATAGAAAAGGAGCACGTAATCTCCTACTTAACGCATTATTAATCTTGATAGTTGGTATTGTAACTATTTAACCTCAGTATAATCAAGGGTTAGTGTATTCCTGATAATAACCTTTACAGATCTACGTGTAGGCTGCTCCGTTGCCGAAGAGTAATAAAAGTAATATGGAGACGCCTTTGCTAATACATGGTCGTGTTCAGCGTTTCCTTTGGTATTCCCCATACTTGAAGTAAGTGTTGATGGTGAACGGCCGCGTGTTCCTCGCGTCTCGTAAACCCTAGATATGTTTGGGAGCTCAGCTATCAGGATCCACTGAAGAGCGAAACATCGATCGGCGACAGACGTTACACGCGATTTGAACTCTTTGATATCAAGGAAGTATGTGAACCGTACCTGTGCGATGTGACGCTGGGAATTACATACGGAGCTAATTTTTCGGAGATTGGTAGAATTGTTTGGCTGTGCTATTAAAGTGTTCTGAAAGGAAGTTGAACTTATTTTACTAAAATGTCTTCTTAAGATAAGTACGTTGTTATGGCAATACTGCTAAACGTTTTGTAAATATCAAAATGAAAGACATGCCTGACATTTAGTACATCTATTGGGTGGAAATGTTAACAACATCTTGTAATAACACATTAAACACGCTCAGAAACAAATGTAGACATAATTATGGACAAGATATAAAGAAGTACCGGAAGAGTGATCGGATATATTGCTGGAATGTAAGAAATGTCTTAGGAATGCTTAAAGGTCGTGAACAGTACCTGCTTTATTGACAGTTGATAGCTTGACTGGCTAGGGAACACACAACCTAAATACAAATATTTATAATGTTATAAAAACATTTCTGTAAGTGAAGTGGAAAAGACTTTTTTAGACTTCATAAATTTGTTTATTAACGACCGCGGTATAAGAAAAAATTACTAAAACAAAACTAGCATATCGACGGACTCGAAAGTATTCATACCTTGTGAGACTAATGTCGATTTAAAAGAATACGCTGACAGAATCAGACATCAGTGGCAGTCTATATAATATTTTCTTTGGTATTTGAAAACGAAAAAACATGTTTTTAAATTGAAAGATATGTTTTTACTGTTGTAAATGTCAGCGATAAGTATTAATTTTCAAGTAGTGCCTTATTCAAAGAAAAGAACAGTTTTGAATCGCATATAACAACTGAAGCAGTTGGTCGAACATTTCTCGATAATTACTCATCATTAAATACTAAATGTTTCTGACAGAAAGTATGTGCAGTAGAAGTAGAACATACTGTCAGATATTGATAGAGCTACTGCACGCGCAGTGAGAATAGGTGTTCGTTTTCAGATAGACTCAGGCCAAGCGTTTGCTCGATAAGAATCAATACAGGATCTTTTACCGAGTAATAACCTTCAAAAAAGTGATATTTGTAAATGAAATGGTTGGAATAAGAGGATGCTGGTAGCGAGAGATTCTTAACGATTACGCCACTATATCGAAGTTTACCTGCATTAAGTAAACTCTTCTAAGAAAAGTTTTTCATTGAAAAACTGACGTTGCGGAGGGAATGACAAAGATGAAAAGGTGTCCAAGGCCATGTGTGACTACTCCTTACAGCTATCGTAGTAGAAAAGGCAGGCCTGTGTCACTTTGAATGTGTTTCGCTCTGAAGGAGGTGTGCTGGAGAATTAGTTGTGTCACCATTACCAGAAATGTCAAATGATTACTATTTGGAATTTAACGGAACAACTCCGGACTATTTTCTTTTTCCATGGGATACTTTTGTGTATAATAATTCTAATTCAACATCATTAAGTAAAAACATTTTGGAAGACAAATTATGGCGGAAGATTCCCCTGGGGGTGCTGTTGTTAATTCTGTGTCTCCTCACAGTGGTGGGGAATACTATGGTGTTGCATGCCGTAAGGACCGAGCGTCGACTCCAGACGGTAAGTTAACACTCCCCATACGTCATATTACGAAGAAATGCTATATAAATATCATCAAAAAATGAACGATACAATTAAGTATCACTGCCGTTATATCAAATATAACACAGTGGGATATTGTTACAGTGTCTAGACGATACAATGAACTGACAAGGCTGTAAAGAAACTAACTACGAAAAACAAAAAATAACAATGGTTTTATTGCAAGTATGTATGAAAGAAATTCAGTATTGCGAAAACAATAATGCTAAGTTGTAATATTGGTACATCTTACCACAGTAAGTACAGAATCTCATCACTTCGAGATGTAGCAACCTAATGGATAAACAACCAGACATTTTCATGAGGACATGATATTTTAAGTGAGTTATCATCAAACTAAGGTTAGTAGTTTCATTTAAATGTTTTGTTAATGGTAAAAGTGTAGCGTTTTGTTACAACAGGAAACAAATGCAGATATTAAGACGTTTTGGAAGACTGGGGTTATACATTTGGTCAATATGCTACACTGTCGAACAATGTTCAGAGGTGTATCGTTTATTTAGAATTAACCCTGCTCTAGGGAACGCGGATATAGATCTGCAGGCGACGTAAGGGGGTTATTTTGACTGAAATTTATTAGCGGCAGACACTAAAGTTTCGACCAACAGGACTCTACTATGATAGAAAGGTTTACATTCAAACCTCACAGTGGTCATTCCATTGTAGTTTAATAAGACCCACAGACAAAAGGAAATTGGAAAGGGTGTATACGAATAAACTATTCCTTCGAAATGATGATGACATTTTAACAGATCATTTCTTCTTCTTATGAGCGTGATTATGAATGTTTCTACATGAAAGTATTTATGCATGAAGAAACATCACTGTATATTGGAGTTAACGGCTACATATTTCCGAATCCGAGCCATCTTTTCATTTTGTTTCTGTAGTATAAATATGAGTGTGAACTGTTTTGACCTTGCCAGGAGTGTATTGAGAGTGAAGGTCATCTTTGATTGGCTAGGGACAGAGGTTATTGGTTTCAGATATTGGCCTTTGGTGTTGAGATGTCTGTTCACCTCGACACCATATTATTTGATTAACATATTGATTCAGTGCCGGTCCTGACATCTGCTATGTTCAACATTCGAGTTTTCAGGATTAAACATCATGCAGATTTGAAATTACCTATATTGGACTTTAAACAGAGACACTTTTTGCTTTTTTGTATGAATTCAATCTCAAATAAATCTAAGACGAAAAATACCATCTTTCAAAGAATTGGCATATATTGCTATTACCAACAGATATTTAATGTTAAAACAGTCCGATACTCAGCATGAATCACGTATGTTATCATAATCTTCAGTTTTATATAGTAATAAAACGTGCTTGTGTAAGATAATGATAATAAAGAGTACTACCATTTATGCTATTTTATGGTCTATTTTATAGAATTACATTCTGGTACCGATACTTTGACATATGAACTGATATACATTTGGTCCATATGATTTGTCCCCCGCTACACTTTTGATAGTTCAATGAATCTCCATTGTTCTAGGTAACCTGTCTGCGTGGCATATGCTTTCTATACTAGGATTATTCCTTTCCTAACTCCAACGTTATAGTACCGTTGTTCTTTACATGGAATTAAGAAAACTTTCCTGGTGGGGTAGGGGGAGATGGATAACAAAATTAATAATTAGAATTGTGTGAAGACTTTATTGTCACAAATATCCCATCTGTTCATTCTTGTTGAATTAAACATCATGTACCAGAACGCCCAAGCATAAGTTAATTATCATAAGTGTCGCGAAAACGAACATACAGCTCCCGTATATTGATTAACCCAATCGATATTTAAGGAAAGTGACGAATTGGCAACTGTTTTGTTCAAATTCTTATTTAGATTCCTAGGACGTAACTAGAATGCAATTTAAAATACATTTCAGTCGTTTTTAGCAAGATGCACGCGTAAAGTGCAGCACATCGTTACATATACATGTTTTCCGGAACAGGTTTTCACTGAGGTGTGCTAAAACATTCTCCAAATGAAGTTTATCGCAGTACTGATATGCATCTATCCTTGTTTATTAATGATCGATATTCTAAATTGCATTGATCAAAAAGCGTTAAGTAAATTAATGTGGGCGTTGTTTAGAAATGTAAAACAGTATTACTAGACCCCCAGAGTACACTACATGTTTTCCAATGAATATCAATATATACCAATGCAATCCCGTCATTATCGTTCGATTCAAGTGTAACATTGATTGAAATATTAGCAGATCGCGTCCAGAATGAAAAAAATCATATTAGATATACAATGCAATATACAAAATATACATAGACAAGCAGATATCATGAAATTTAACATGATCAGCAGCGAGACAATTTTTTTTTTAAATGCTCTCACAGATAGTCTCATTTAACATTCTCCCGGAACTCTAGTCTGTCTATAGTCTGAGAAAAGCCAGATCCAGGCTATATCGTCTAGCATAGCAGGGTAATGTTAAAAGGGGCGATAAGTATTCACCAACTTTGATATCTATATAGGAAACAGATTGTTTGATGTATGAAACCGGTATCAAAATAAAGTAGGAATGAAATAACGTTAGCGGTTACTGACTGTTTATAGCTACGTGTACATAAACAAACCAAATTTCTGTATAGTGGTATGAAACTAATTATACCTGCCAGATGGGTGTCGTCAACCGTACGATTTCATCAAGCCATACCGATCAATATATCATTATCCATAATGTATTGCGTTGTACGTGCCTTGAGCCCATCATACTTGTCCCAGAAAGATGCTTGAGGAGATACTATTTGTTTCAATTTGTAAGTAATAATCGTTCAATAATAAGCTTAATAAAGCGGTCGGACGTAGAAGGCGGTCTCTGTAATGTTTTATCAGGTAATACAATCTATTTATATATAGCACTGACGTATTTACGATTTATGGAAGTATAATTTTGATATCTTTACACTTGGTATACAGTTATATCACATCATATACGACCTTTTAAAAAAACGGTTTTACTAAACTAAGGTAAATATTATTGTCGACATTTATCATCAATCATTTTAACCAGGACAAAAATACACTTACTTTCTACATCATACTTAGGTTGTTGGAAGTTTCGCTATCTAACCAAGCCAACTTCTAATTTAGCAGGCTTGGCAATATAATAATAGGTTGTGGTCGCATTAAAAATGTGAAAATTGAAGGCGTGTGTACTTATACGGGTGTTTTCCCAAATTCTACCAAGAATGGTTTGGTTTTATGAATGTCACACGCCATGTCAAAAGTTATGTTCATTTAAAAACGGCTTCTACTTTGAAGGCATCAGATGTTCGAAAACAACAAACAATGGTAATTGCCAACATTGCCAAGCAACGGTAAACCTTTTTCATCATGTTTTATGTGTCTAGAGGTTTCAACACTTTCTGCAGCTTTACAGTTTGTCTGACTATTTTTGGGAAAAAACTTTATTTTTACAAATATTCATATCTTTAAAAAAAGGAATTAGTTCTAAACAAAATAAGATTTTTCTTTTCTTTTTCTTCTTCTTTTTCTACGTCTTCAAATTATTATTATCTAACAACTTAATGTAAGCTAACGAATATGTGCACTATAATAATATTCATCATTTCAATAGAGTACCATTTATGATTAATCGTTTTCAATATCACGTTTTACGTTCAAGATGTTGGAAACCTCACAACACACGGTTTTAAGACGAGGGATGTAGGTTGATGAAGAGTATTTACAGTTGTTATAACAAGCTGATATGGTAATATGCACGGCTCAAACTTTTGTGCGATCCTCTTACTTTATCGAGAATAGCTGTTTGATGTGAGTTTGGTAGTTCCGTCGTTGTGTATATTGTTCTCATTTAGAAATGCGACATTAATTACTTGGACTTACCAAGATTTACACGGGGGTATTGTCAATGAAGCAGAAGACGCTTAATCCTCCGGAACACCTGGTTTTATCCTCCTTTTTCATGAGTTTTCATCTAATACTTTCTTTTCTTTTCTTTTGTTCCCAATTTGCCCAAGTTTCATAGCATATGAGTCCTAATTAAAATTATGTTGACATGTCTTTGGTTTCTTACTAACTTTTATAACAATTCATTCGAAATCTACCATTGCTTATACATGTCGTATTTTATATCGTTTCTTATGTATAGAATATATAACAAATAACATCTATAAAATGTTTCATAAATAAATCTAAATACAGGTCGTGCAAATATCCTGAGTTTTCAGCACTGAAACTATCAAATTTGAGAGTTATGTATTTCGTTTATATCTTAGTCTGCAATTTACTCATTAAAACATCAGACTACACTTTTTGCGTTATGTTCAGATCAGATTCATAGGAAAGAACACATTTGACAAATATTATCAGTACTTTACAATTACCACTGATATTGTTTCTCTTTCAACATGACGTTTTCATATTTCCCTGTATGTATTTAGAGCCAAGATCATAGCAATGAATTTTCCGAATATCTATATTCTTCCAAAGGAATCTATCAATTCAAGCTGCTGATAATTAGCTGTTTGATGTGGAGATGTGTCTGGCGTTGTTTGCGCTATGTCGCAAATGATGCCTTCGAAGATTTCTCATCATTATGAGTTCCCGGGTGTACTTACGTGCACTTTTGTCGTGTAAAATGTGATAACATGATAGGAATAGACTCTTGTGAAGGTTCTGGTGCATCATGGGATTTGGAATAAATGTATGATGCCGACATTTAAAATACTGCAATCCTAATTTAGCCAATGTGATTACAAACGACTGCTGACAATTTTGTCCATTGTACAAGACCGGTTTGGAACTTTCATTTCCCATAAATTATCCTTCACCACCAGGACTTGTGCACTCTACAAGGAATCAAAGTCCGTGCAATATATTTCAAGTTCGTCAATAAATAGTTTCGCAAGCTATGCGACTGAAAACAGAGAAAAACAAAAGTATTGGAATTGTTTAGTTACTTGTTTTGTGTTCTATAAAGCCATTCATGTTTGAGTATCCTACAACGCAGACAATACGTGCATCCTTTATCAAAGTTCAGCAAGTTTAATCACCATTTTGAAAATTAATTATATGCCTTTCATCCGGTTTCCCCGTCGCCATTGTTGTTGTTGGCGTTAGACGGAAAGGAAATTCCGTCTTTCTGCGAGGCATAATGCTCTTGTCTCAAGAACTGTACAAAAAAAACATGTAAGTTAATGGCAATTTTCAATCGATTTCAAAATTAGAAACAATACAATAGAACAAACATTCAGCTGCTTCAAAGACTCGCCAGTGATGCGCTCCGGTTGTGGATTGTTGAAACGTAACAACCCCCCACCCCATTCCATAAATTTCCTAATTTTTATTGTAATGTGGTAATTATTGATTAAAGGATTTTATTAAGTTTTATTTATAAGTCATAAATTCAATAGCATACATATTTCGTAAATATTTTATATTGACACAAGTTTTCAGCTATTGCAGTTTTCAGGAAGTTATATCCAGATGTCAAAATGAACATCTTTTTTACTCCACGGAAAGGTCGACCGTTCGGCATTTTGTAATCATGAACCATGTATCCCAGTTTACCTTTACAGTAGTTTCAGAATTTCCCTAATTATTCAATAAGCAACCTACTACGAATGCCACGATTTCATGATCATGATAAAACATGCCCATAAGATATTTGACAGGCAACGCTTAGTTGATGTTTCTTAAAAAGTTGTTTGTTTCGGTTTCATAGGAAATAATGACCGGACTAGTCTATTGTTGTGTAAGTGTTGTGAAATCGAAATTTTGCCTGGGCGTTTTGATAAGGACATGTGAGCAAATCGTTTACTGATAGTTGCCATGGCTACCGTAGTTACCGTAGTCACCATATTAACCATTGCTGCCATACTTACCGCAGTTACCGTAGCTACCGTTGTTACCCTAAATAACTTAGTTACTGTAGTTATATGTACCATAGTTACTATAGTTACCGATAACTTTTATGTTCGATTTCACTTTCGCCATTTTATATGTCATATGCTTGGGCTACCAACGTTCATCATTATCCAGTTATCAATCAATACGTGACATAAAATGGTATTCGCATTCAGCAAATGCATTTGGCATAAAAATGAATAGGAGACTAAACAAATAAAAAAAATCCTTTCTGAATCGTTTATGAGCTTTACCATCATGTTTTTTCTTTAATGCAATCTGAGGGAAATAAATATGGAGATGAATTACAAGTTGTAAAAATAGCAATAAGCTCGACACTAACGTTAATAGAGTCATATGTTATAGTTTACACAAATACAATAAAATTGTTTCTTTATATATAAGCGAGCAACATGCCGTACATTTGTTGAAAGGTAATATCATTAGATTATTATCATTACAAGCTAACCGGTAATTACTATTTACATTACATATTGATGTATTTGATATATAATGCATTGAATCTGCGTTTGATTAAAACTGCTAGCCGGGACACCCAATGATATAGATTGTGAAGGATACTGATCGAGTGCCGTCCCACGGTTCCTTCTTTAAAACTAAAACGATACAGTATTATTATTTTATCGACTGCTTGCTCCAGAGGACATAAGTAATTAATCTATAAATATTCTTGTATATTGTTACGCAAGGAAAAGGTAGCTGATAGGTTCAAGGTGTTTTCAAGCAAGGAACCATGGTTCATTGCGTAATTTTATACAGTTATGGCACCGTGAATCTATCGACTGTTTTCTCAACAATGTTAAACATCTAAGCTTAAATGAATCCGGTGTGTAGCTAACTACTTCAAGAAAAAGTAGACGATAATTTTCTTTAGTTGCAATAGTGAAATTTTAGAAGCTTTTCCAATGCTACCTCGGAAATATGGCTGACATTCTTCGTCCAGACGATGTGGATCGAAGTTGAACAGCGTATATTTCGGCAAAACTTTTACAACGTGGTCAGATCTTCTTATTTAGCCACGAGGTGCTTAACATTAAAATTGGATTATTATATGAATATACTTATTTGATTGATATTGTTGTTGTTGTTGTTGTTTTTGTTGTTGTTGGTGTTGTTGTTGTTGTTGTTGTTGTTGTTGTTGTTGTTGTTGTTGTTGTTGTTGTTGTTGTTGTTGTTGTTGTTGTTGTTGTTGTTGTTGTTGTTGTTGTTGTTGTTGTTGTTTAAAACATGTAGCCAAACATATGTTGGATTATGCTGGGCACGATTTAAGTTATAAAACAAGACTATACAGGTAGAAAAGGACGTAAAGGAAGTACATACAAAAGCCGTTGAAGCTCTAATTTAATTTTATAAGAGTTATAGTGCTGTGTAGTGCTAGGGCTAAAGCGCTGATCGGTAACTGAGGTGAGAACAAGATGTCCGTGATAATACAAACGCTAACAGTAATACTATTACCGTAGAAATATGCAAAGGAAATTCTAAATCTGTCTAAGACTTGTGTAATACGGGACTGATACTTCATACAGTTTATTAGCATGTGAACAAAGAACGAGTTCGATTCAATCACATCAAGTGGGTGAGTTCAACATCGACTTCTTCAAATACAATATCGCCAGGAGAGTATCAAAATTTTAATTCTCTGTTGGATCTTCAAGAACGTACAAAAGACACACAAGTGAATATCAACTTTTTCGGAGATTAGACACAGTAAAGCCAAAAACAATTCCGTAGTGGTTTTACCTTGTACTGTACATAACATGAGAAGCTTTAGCGATACAGATACTCAGATACAAACACGTGTCCATAGGTTTCTTACTATTAAGGCAATTTGCTAAACGAAAATATTGAATTAACGTGTTTCAACTTTGGGCGTAACAGTCTGTGGAGGAAGATGACTGGTCGAATTCGGTACGAAAATGGTTACCGTGGGAAAAGGCAGCATCCACGTGGGTGTTGGACCGAGATATCAATTCAGAACTTCTTTCATTGAAGCGTGAGTTGCAATGCAGAAAATTTAAATTATTTTGCCTAATTAGCAGGTGTGCAAACATGAAAAATGAAACTTTGTGTGTTCAAAATTATATAGCGAACGGAACCCTACATGTAATAAAACTATTGAAACGAACACATATATCTGCATCGACCTATATACAAAATCCTATGTGTGCTCTTTTCCAATAACATGAACTGATGAAGTGGCAGGCGTAGTATTATATGAATCACAAGTTTTATGAAAACATGTATTACATTGCATAACACATTGCCGTGGATTCATTCACTTTTTCGTAATTTTCAAATAAACGATTATTTTTAAATGTACATTTTTAATTGCATATGTGAGAATACTTTGTTGAGTGTTGCATCTATTGCCGACAACAGTCGGGAAAAAAGCTCTTCCTTTAAATAACTGCTGTTCCAATGCGGGTCTATAATGATATATATGTATAAGTGAATTTTGAGTCATTTAAAAATAATTTTATGAGAAAAAAACATTGCAAAAGAACAGCAGTACAGAAACAACTCCGTAAATATTTCATAAATGGCGTGCAATATAATCTTTTAATATATGTAAATTATATTTAATATATTTAGATAAAGAAAATGTCGAATGTTGGATACAATTGCAACATACAGCTTTTTCATCATTCTCGGGCTTACGATTTAATACATAATGATATGGACAGCGAGTTAAGACAGTCGAATCCAGTCGTAACTGATAATTTTACTCACGTTGCAATAACCGCGTAAATTTATTCAATTTTCAATATTGGTGCATTCTAAATGACGTTCAAATACATCATGACTCTACAATACAATATTGTTTTTTTGTTAGTATTCTCTCTCTTTAATTTTCTTATCATTTGTTTTGTAAAAGTCATTTCTCAGCTACGCCTGCGGGGACAGTCGACACCACATATCAACATTGACTGAAATTGTAATGTCTGTAGCAGGTGAGCGGCAGTAGAAATAGCCTTATGACTGCAAACATTTTGGTTTTAAATTATGACCTAATAAATGTTGAAACAGTGGCCGAAATAAATCATTTGTGAGTTTTATTTCTGTGAAACACACAGCCTACGGTCTCTCCTTTTATTTATCCTATTACTAGTTTCGCGATATACTCTTACCTCGGAAATTTTAACTCTCGAAAAGAACATTACTTATCAACTATAAAAAACAAATATGTAAATGACAGAACAATTATAAAACCAATACAGTAGTTTTTTTTATTGAAGAGGGGACCTGGTCATTACTATCACCAACATTAAATTATCGGTCTATTACTTATTAAGGTCTCTCTCGGTCTGCATTGCAATACGGCGGCTATCGGCCGGTTGTATACTCTCACAAAAGGATGCGGTAGTTAATTAGATCCATAATTATTTATATATCTTACATAATGTTATCGATACAGACAGCGGCTTACGAACACTCCGTCTACACGTCTACAATCAAGATACGGTAACAATTTGTTCACAAAAGCGGAAAAAGCGAAGACAGGGGAGGGGACGACAAACGAAAATCTACATCTATTGCATCTTCACAGTTTAAGAATATCCTCAAAGATTGTACAAAAGACACAAGTTTACAGTTAAGTACAGCATAGCCGAACAATGCATAAAACTGCATCATACAGCTATTTCGTTCATCTAGTCAGTTACGCTAAGGACCTAAATTTTGAAGCATAGAAAGAAAAGTCAAAATCAAGAAAGAGAAGTGTTCTAGACACATGATAATGCTCGTAATTTCCATATGTCTGATGAGTTTAGAAGGACGCAAAGAACATATGTGTATATTCTGAACCGTGCCACTATTCGAATGAATCAAACCCTGCCCCGCAGAATTTTGATATATTTCCTTTCTGTACTCTGAACGATTTGGTAAGATATATGGAATCTTCGTTTATAGACATGTTGTATTCGTGTGGTGATGTTACATATTGATACATGTACACATCGGTGCGTTATATAGAAAATCATTAATCTGTATCGTTATATTGCAACAAGGAGACCTGGCATGGTTCGTATTATACTCGAAAGATCCATTCTCTTCCATCGTGAAAGAAAGTGCCAACTTCCTGGCACATAGATTTTATGGAGGAAGGGAGGGGGTTGTTGATAAACTGTTGGAGTATTATCCTGAACTACTGAAGCAAAATTGCAGAATCAATACAGAATACAGTGGAACGGTATATTACAACCGAAAAGGTGCCAGCTCTCTACGAGCGGCTATGGCCTCGATTTGTATAATGATCTGTGAGTCTGGTCCACACAACAACACTAATTAAAAGCTACGACGGTACATCGCACAGTCGGTACATTGTACAAATTTAGTGAATGGAGTCTAGTTGAAATTAATTCTTACCTCCCATGGAAAATAAAGCTTGTTGAGAAGTGAAACTAATTCTCTATGACCAGGTTGAAATATTATATCTATGAAAATATACAAAACATGCCGTCCGTAGGGAATGAAATGCGTCCATCAACGGCCCAGATTTCCCCATTGATCCCTAAGGTTTGAACTGAACGGTGGAGGGGGTCAAATAGGGAAAAAACTACGATCTACAACCTAAATTGCTTCGACCAGAGAGACTCGATAGGTGTTCCTGACCCTTTGGGTCTTAGTCCGGGTGTCAAACTGTAAAAACAGCACAGTTGATATCCTTTCCCAATAGCTGTATATTTACATGTGTCTTGACCCCTGGGTAAAGGCGTCATAACACTTAAGATCCTACAATTCATTGTTGGAATATGTCTTGGTTTCATGTAAAATGTTTAAAAAAATTACTTCAGTGTTCTAGATCAATTAAATTCTCAAGGTTGTATGGATGGTTTAGCACATTTTCCCTTTAAATCATTCAAACCCGTATTTGTTTTCACCTCAAGAGTGAAAATCAATAGATCGATTATCTTAACACTAGCGCACTTCAATGAAAATTCACACGAATTCAAGATCATGTACTAACTTGTATTTTCATAAAGAAATGGGCGATCTGGATGCTGATCAGTGCGTGTAGTCTACCAAACCATTGTCATCGATAAAATCCAGTGGTCTCCACGTCAAAACACACCCTGCCACTGACAGCTTTTATATTAGTAGACACACATACATATCCCATAGGGAAGACTTGAATTGAATTTTCCTATTCAGTATGTATAGGGAGGTAAAAATCTCATAAAAGCGAATCAAATTTTGATGTGACTACTTTTGGCGCCAATAGGTTAGTTTTCGGTCTCTGTTAAAAGGTATCGTAGTACCTGTGGTTTTAGTATTCCGATTAAAGACGGTGTTGTTTTTTCGTTGGCTCGTGGTGACTGAAATAAGACCCTACCTACACGTAGTGTGGTAGTGTTAACACTCTTCTTACAGGCAGTGTGGTAGTACTGGAATTCCAATTACAGGTAGTGTGATAGTACTGGAATTCCAATTACAGGCAGTGTGGTAGTACTGGAATTCCAATTACACTCAGTGTTGTATTTCCAGAACTCCAATTACAGGTAGTGTGGTTGTCCTAAGACATTACTGACAAGTTGACAGGCATTGTGGCTATCCTAGGGCTCTACTTACAGACACAGTGTTATTTCCAGAACTCTAATTAGAGTCCGTGTGAATGTCCTAAAAATCCGAAAACTGTGTTTTCACTTATCTCTCTCCGACAATGAACATTTTCAAGTTATGATTAGTGACCTCAACAGCTAACATCTTAACAACTCATAATGTGTGGATTGTTTTCGGAAATAATATAGCATCCGTGGTAATTTACATATTTTACGATTCCTGGAAGAGATCTCTGAATTTTGATAAACGGTAGACGCTCTTGCAGTACAGATTGATGATCATTTTCCGTGCCAGGGCTTGCTTTGTGGAGCGTTATATATACATGTATCCCTGCCACCTTTAATAAACCTACAGCGTTTATGTCACTCTAATTTCATTAGCACACACTTGTTATCGGTATGATGTACCTTTATGGTAAGAGCCCTGATCACAAATTGTAAACATGAAATTTGCAGTTTGATCCTCACTTAGTTCGCGTTTTTAAGAACTCAAGTTTAATTCTATCTGGCACGTTATAAGACTGCGTCTATTTTTCGTTACATAATTGGTAATTCGCGTGACGTGGATGGTGCACTTTTATGCGATTACTTTCTGGTACTGTCTATATTAGGTCTGCTACATGTTAGTTAGTGTTGGCTGGGAACAGTGACATACATAAACTTTCTGGACGAATCGTTTGCCTGTATATTAGATTTTTAGCATGCCTTAACTCATTTGTCCCCAGAAAGGTATAAAATACCTCTGCGTGCCTTCGTTAAGCCTAGTTTCACCATTTTGTTGGCCATGTATGTGACCCATCGGACCTATTTTACCACATGGCTCTATTACAGCTATTACTGACAATATCTACGCCCACATTAGGTTTTATGTATGCCGATTACTTATTCCTCATAGCCTCTCTTCGATAAACCACTTAGAATTTTTGATTGCTTGGTTTGTGCATCCCTATCTAGATTTTGACTTTTATGGTTGCTGTTGTACACTATGATTTTAAGAGCTGAAATTTTTAATCTTCGGGTTATACTGAAGATATCAAAACGAATGATATAAAAAAAATCCATGATTCTGCATTTGTAGGAAATTGGGTTGTTCTTGATAATTGTTTTCAGTAAGATATGACCATTTCACTCTTGATGTCTCCCCGAGACAAAAAGAAAAATCATAAACCGACTCCTCGAGCTCTTAGGGTTAGGATGGTACCAGTAATGGAATATAGTAGACATAAGTAATGGCCATATTTTGCCGACCTCTATCCTGTGCTGCGTAATAAAATTTCGGCTCCATGTAGCGGCATATTGACCCGGACAGACTTGATGTTACTCAGAAATTGGTCATCTTCGACCTCTCTCTGTTCCGCGGTTAAGACGCCACAAGTGTCAAGGTTTAGATTGTAAATCTAACGTGGTCTTCTTTGGAATTTATGTGTCCATATCCTATTAACACTATTGAAATCTTAAGAACGACACCCTCTCGCTTTCGCATTGTACAATTGACGATGTTATCAATGAAGCATAATTTCTTATAGAAGGTAAAATCAATATGGCGGCAAATGGAAATTAATGTTTTATACACTTGTAACGCCATTACCTCAGTATGAAGTGACCAGCGCCGGAGATTTCTTCACTGAACTATAACTGTTACCGATTCGGCTCCTGCCTGAGCGTCTAGCAGACTGTATTACCGCCGCCAATGTGTCATCTCAAATTATGGGTAGACGATATCTGCCTTTCACACGGGACAAGTATGGCAGAAGTTAGATAAGGCTGGTTTTAATTCGTTGTTAACATTCCGACTCCGAGGCGTTACTATTTGTTATAACGAAATACTTTCAAAAGACCATTCCGATTGACTACAATATTTAACAGGAAAAACATGCCTTTGATGCATTGTGTCCAGAACTGACCATCTGTAACATCAGCATTGATTTAATATTGTTTGACGTCCTATCAACAGCAATGGTCAATATAAGACTGCCTGTCTTGAGTTTGTGTTCGTGTATATGCCGCCATGTGATCGTATGCAACTAATGCCGACTTTACGCCACAACACCGAAGGCTTCCGGTATCATTTCATAAAAATTAATGTTACTGTAAAGTCCTGCCATTCGCAGGGCTAAATATTCGTGGGTTTTTATTCTCAAAAATCTAGAAATAACTCAATAACTCTATACATTTACTTATTTTTAACAGTTCGTGGGCATATGAACTCATGAAATAAAAGTACCCACGCAATTAACGAAAATAGAACCCCCGCAAAAATTAATAAAATTTCAGTAACAAACATTTCAGATCCAATGTCTCAATATATCAATATGGATGAGCTTTAAGATCGTCATATACAGATGCTGTCAAGGGTAGTAAAATATTAGTCCAGCGGCAGAGAAGTGAACAATTAAGAGGCTAAAGGATACGAGCATTAGGTGGTCGATTACAGAACAAATACGTCTTCAGACAGGGGCAGAGTTCTTAATCTAGAACTCATAGAGGTATTACATACAGGACTGTACATGACATTTATGGGTGGTTCTTGCCAAACTCCTTTCCAGACAGGAAGACATTCCCAATAAAAGGGAGTCCGATGGTGGAATGACAGGACCTCTTTGTAGCCATCAGTTAGGTAACCCATTAATTTGAGTACTCGGCACTTGACTTCGGTCGATAGTTGCTGGTTGACGGGTTTGTTCCTATCGGACACTCTGGTAACTGGTCATTGAGATCGACCACTTCGCTAAGTCTGATTTCTGGTCCCCGTGGATTTGTCATTTGCTATTACTTAGCTCACGTTATTGGTTCTGCACACGGTGAATCTGTAATACTGGACAAGGCCACTTTCTGAGGGATAATATTTATCGGCACTTTATATATAAATACGTCGGACTCTTATGCATTCCGACCACGAACATTGAAACGCGAATTATATCGTCAGACACAGATTTATGTTCATATTAAAATATCATTAACAATAAAATTATTAAATGATAGCAAATAGCCTTGACATCAAGATAATAGAATCGACTCTGTTGTCATAGAGCTACATTTTACCGTTAATAGACTTTTGTGTCATTGTAATTAAATCGTTGAAACCACCTCCCCGGTGTTTTACTGTTACCGATTAGAAAATCGCGCATAAACGGAGTCAAGAAAATAACATGTTCCGCCGTATGTTCTGAAATATTCGTTATTTTTGCTACTTTTGCATTTGAAATGCATATGAAATTACACAGTTTAATACACGCCGACCGATTTATTATGAAATGTTTCTTTGCTATTTTCCCATTTTGATTCCCAGATTTCAACACTGGGAACCTAACATCGCTGATGAGTACTCCTAGAAGGACGAAACTGCTGTATGATGCAGTGCAATTATCTTCTGGCAGACACCTTAACTAACACTTTATTTGAATTCAAATGTCAAATATCCTTGTGTGTCCTATGTAGATTACGGTGAATAATGACTTTAGATATGTAGAAATGTACACGGAGTACCTGAAATTAAGGAAAAAACGTTGATTTTGCCAAAAATAAGTAATTACTTGATACAGGTCATTTTTTTGCCGAGCCAAACTTGCTGTTGAAGCAACATATCCATTATGCTGGCAACAACCACCTTCAGTGCTATGAGTAGATATGTAACCAACAACTTACAAGAATGCTTTTTACTTATGTTTAGATTAGATTTTAAGCTTTGCCTTCTTGTAGATTACAAACATGGTACCAACGGATATAATCCGTACAAGTTATAGCCAAGGTCAAATATAAAACAAGCGACAAGCCGACATAGCCAGACGTGCTCCTCGAATGGTTGAATGTTATGTATCGCCCAGACAAATTTTATGAACACCAAGAGGTGCTGGACACTTCCTCTGATGAGAATGTTCGGACAATTACACGGCGATATAATTGATTACACATACTTTAGTGTTGTCGTTACTTACCGACTCCTTCAAAGTTCATCGAACTATTCCTCTGTCGACAAATAAATTGTCTGGTCAAGGTTTTGCACCAGGAAGCTAAAGCAAAACGGATATGAAGACGTTTCCGTGTGATATTTTGTTACAAAAAGCCTTCAGACATATTGATGACGTTTTGTCTTTAAATAACAAGACATTTATTTACTACGTTCATCGTATTTATCCACCAGAACTGGAAATCAAAGACACGACAGACTCTTTTACATCAGCCGCTTATCTCGATCTTTCCCTACATGGACACCAATATGGACAGCTTTCAATCAAGCTGTATGATAAACGTGATGATTTTGCTTTCTCTATTTAGAATTTTCCATTTCTGGAAAGCAATATCCCTGCATCTCCAACCTATGGTATTTACATTTCACAGTTGATTCGTTAGTCAAATGCCTGTTCCCATTATCGCGATTTTCATGCAAGAAGTCGTCAACTGACTGGCAAACTCGTAACAAAAGGGTTCCAAAGATGAACATTATGGGTAGTATTATAGTCACAATAGTGATCTCAATGAAATGTATTATATTCTTTGAATGTATTTGATGCTCGTTAGTTTGTCTGTTGATTTGGTTGTTTTATACCTTGTTCTCATTTGACAACGTGACATTACTTACCTAGATTGACCAAAGTTTTACATGGCAGGTGTCGTCGATGAAGCAGAAGACGCTCACTCTCCTGGAACACCTGGTCTTATTGTCCTTGTACTTTTTTAAGGAGTCTCCGTGTAAATCTTTCTCTTGTTCATATTTTGCGCTATTTTAATGGAATTTCAGTTTGAATTATGATAATGTTGATGGTATTTCTTGAGATTTTTTCTTTTTCAACCGGTATTTGTTTTAAGTACAGTATTCGAATTTGTAAATCTATCACCAAACTGACTCTATGGAGACAGATATATACACTATTTTCATTTAACTGAATAGTCAAATGAACTTTTTCCTACATATCTTTTCTTTTGTATAATAAAGTAATACAAAAGAAAATCTAGATATTTCATTCATTTGTAGTTTTTAAAGGGCTCGCATTCATACATACATTTCTAAATTTGCAATGCCATCCCATTATATGTACATTGCCGAGAAAGGGGACTTATAATATGCAATAAACATTTTACATTTGGTATAGTGTGTGTTTAGGTAGTTAACCGCACAAATGGACTTGTTGATCTTGCTTTTATCTGGCAATATATCCCTCCTGTTTGTAGAAACGAAACATTTGGTTGCCTCTATTTATTATTTAGATATTAAGAAAGGAATTATTTAATTATTGAAACTGGGAAACCAGTCATTATTTAGGTACAGCTACATTGGTTACGTATATATATATCTTGACGCCCTGGCAGGTTTTTGCTAGCGCTTTGAAGGTTGAAAATGTCTTTCATTAGTTATATATGTATTACTGACAAAATAAAAATTTGGTGTTTTGTTAGCTTAATATCATAACTGGAGTTCGTTGCCTTATTCCCCTGTAATGATGCAAAAGGGCGCTACGGTTCCTTATTATCTAACTTGTATATCGAGTTTGATCGAATAAAATAAATTACGATCATTTTGTTGAAATAAGAAACGGAAATTACAATCTCAGCTCATTTAAATTCTGAAAAAGAAACTCTTGACTGTTTGCGGACTCCGAATGGTTTTTTTCTGTTTAATTTTACAAAGACAGTCCTGATAGTAGTCTCACGATCTCGACACTGTGTTGTACTGTAGGGAGATTTGATTAATCTTTTATCGAGTATGTAGATGGTATGCGCTATTGGAAGGCAATGTTTAACTAGAATAAAGCGCTTCCATACCTTCTCAAAGTGTTATTACAACAGAAGAATCCTTAAATGAAACATTGTTATTGTACAATCATACATTTTCGTGACACTGTATTTCGCGGTCTTTCAAAATATGCTATTTTATAAATTCTTGATTTCATTGATAAATATAGCTTAATAAGTCGACCTATATTTATTTTTGAATTGTATGGACATTTGAATTCTGGGATTACGAGTACCCACAACATCATTGAAAATAAATCCCCTTCGAAAGTCAATGATTTTATAGTATGACGTGGAGAAATTCGTCAAGAAAAAAGAAAGACAGGTAAAGGGTACCAAGCTGATTTATTTTCTTTTTTTAAAAAGTCAATCGTTTAACATTAATTGCTGTTGAACAGACAGTCCGTCAAACGCGCCATCTTTCCGTTCTGCACGCTCCAAACTGAGGTAATCCCGGATAGACCGGGACACGTATTAGCCTGCCCGGAATGTTGGTTGTATATGTACGCCTAAAGATATGCCATTTTCGTTGATATTGATGACTATATCAGATCTGTTCGATTTGAATTGTTCAGGATTCATTTGTAAAAGTCAACACATTATATCACTTGACTATTCTTGTAATGGAGGTATATTACTCCAAGTCTACGGATGGTAATTGGTTTACGTTTGTGTAGTTCTTTCCGTCATATAGCTTAAATGTTTCCAAGGGCATGACAATCGACAAAGAGGGATAATTAGATATGCCCTTGAACAACTGGTCATCATCGTTATAAAAATATATATATAATTGCAAAACGGAGGTAATAATTCTGTCAGAAATATTAATTCTACTCTACACCGCTCCATACAGAATGTCTTTAATTTTCAAAGAAATGTTTCCAAGGTCATAACAATCGACAAGGAGGGGAATTAGATATGCCCTTGAACATCTGGTCATCATCGTTATGAAAATATATATATAATTGCAAAACGGAGGTAATAATTCTGTCAAAAATATTAGTTCTACTCTACACCGTTCTACACAGCATGTCTTTAATTTTCAAAGAAATACTAATACTACCGGTAAGATGACGCTGTTGCTGTCTGGGTTTGTTCTCTACCATACGGCAATTATAATGTCTACTATATCCTTTGTGAAATTAAGTTGTCCTTGAGATAAACACAAAAATAATCAATTACGTTTCAATGATACCTCAAAATATCGCTGTGTCCATGTTTCAGTGGCTGTGTTGTAAGATACTGGTACCGCCATGGAAGTCTGTCTCATATCTAATACCTTTACTTAATTCTATACAAATGGAACTTATCTTGTATCCGAAACAAACAATAACTGACATTTCAGTTCTTTTGACGATCATAAAATGTCAGTACAGATGAATTTTCCTTCAATAAAGACCAACGCTTGTCTTGGAGACAGAAGGGATGAATTGACATCAAATTCCATTCTGGTTCACGAAACATTCAAAATATTTCCCTTGCTCTTCTTACAGACAACATCAGATTATTGTCGTCCCCAGTAGAGGTTCTTTTGCAATATAATTTGATTGCTTTAGAACCAAATATAATTTGACAACGATACATTTTGTGTCTTTACGGCGAACAGGTGTTTAGCGGTGTATGTTTAATGTTTCCTAAAACAATAAAACGTCTATATACATGTAGTGAAGGTTTGATTCTGTAAAAATGCATGAATACGACTTTCGTGTTACATAAGCTCCTTGGAGGTAAGGTATTTGTCACTGGGGTTTTCAAGAATGACGTTGACTTTTTGCTGTTTGTGCTGCAAAAGCACCACATTACTTAATCTGTTGGATTTATTTTACTCTCAGAATCTCATTTGAAAACGTCATGTATTCGGATAATTACCTTGCTATAACACAAAGCAGATACAGGAGGCCGCCGTTGGAGTAATTAGGATTACCATTACATACCTAAAAAAGAGAAATAGACTGATGACTCTCGGCAAGGTTTACATAGGTGAGGTATATAAATGAATTCTAAGTAGTTCCATTAGCCTTGGATACAAGGCTATTACTAATTCTTCCTCGAATTTTTCTAAATTATTGTCAATGGCGCATTTTACGCTTAAAGCACAGCATATACAAAAATACTTGTAACTAAACGTGGAATTTGGTAGATCTATTATTTAAAATACTGAACTATCTCACACACAATGCGTTGCGTTTTTCCCACATCTGTTATATAGTCAAACTAGAGACTCCAATGAAATGCAGCTACAGATTGACTGCTAGAGGAGAGCATATATGTCGCTGTCCTATCATAAGTTACAAAACACTCTGCTCTTGAAGCGCCGAAAATATTATTTTAGTCGTTTCACGGTTCATTCATGTGTTTCCCAATTGCACATGAATTGATTTTTTATGATATGGTTAGAACACGCTGTGTTTTGTTGTCAATACCCTCCGAAGTCTGTAAATCATATGTGTTAAACAAAACAAAAGCTTAGAAAACCACCCAACGACGATAAAGAAAATTTTATGAATCCAGATTTGGTTATTGGAGAGAGAGGAACGGCCTTTTAGGAGCCTGGTTTATCTTATGTATCAAAGTCTTTCTTTGATCTCTAAGCTATGTACGAGTCACGGGAACTTTTATACCTCATAATAGATATTTATTTATACATTTTATAACAAGAAAATCTCATTCAATAGAATTATTCGCCTTCCACGCGGTAGTCTCAAGTGATAGACAACACTGACTGATGTTTGCAGTAACACTGAATCAGCCCGTTCCTTAATTTGATAAATGCTTTTATTTCCCGGAACTCATAAAGAAAAATGTTCAAATCAAATGAGAGGATTTTTTTTCTAAAAAAAGTGCAATCATTATTGGCATATTAGAGATAATCTGTTTTTACTAGGAGGTACTTTTACTCCACCTGATTGACCACATTTCCCTTTAATGTTCTTTCTACTGGATTCTATCCCAAGTTTCCCGGTACAGCTTCTCGATTGCTCCATTACTGTAGAATTAGGCCACAATTTCGTAGCAATCTACGGAAGTGGATGATATTCCAACATAATAGGATAATATCTGGTAAAGGACACACGGCGCCGAACATGTATCACTATATATACACATGTACGTCATAGCTATTGGATATACACAAAAGGCCGGCAATGCTGAATGACAGTACAAGTCCTGTTTATTGGGATGAACGATATTCATCCTCTTCGGCTTAACAGTTTACCAGTGACCTTAAACACTCAGTCCGACAGCATGCTGTATCAATGACAAATGATAATTCGTACACTTTAAACTTCGTTGAAGTCGGTGGGACCGTTGGAAAACTTCGGGTTATCCCAGTATTCGATTCAGGTGAAATCGAATGTCATGTGAAAACGAAATACTTCGAATTAATCGGTCTTTTCGAGTTATACGAGTTCGAGATGATTAGGTTTCACTGTACTGCAACCTGTATATAAGGTCAACGTCTACACGATTTGGACTTTGATTTCAAAACAATATATTGCAGAAATCGGTTTACAGTTTGAATATAAAACGGAACTTCTGTGAGGGCATTGTAACCACTCTGTGAGGGTATTGTAACAAAATATAGAGGTAGCTTACGTGACCTATTGCTTCTTTGTTAGCCTGGTTTGGGAGACAGCAATCTTCCATCGTGTATTTCACATTTCCTAACGAATTTGTTCCATAACTAACGGAAGTTAACGTACAAACATTCATAAAGATATATACACATGTATGTTTGCTTTAATGGCACGTAAACGATTCTGTTTTTGTACTGAAATAATTGTTATCAACGAAAAATTGGATCATGAAACAAACAAAAAAAAAGCAAAAATTCTGCCGTTGTTGTATGTTGTACACCTGGTTCTCATTTGACAACTTGACATTGACCAAGGTGTACATAGCGGGTGTCGCGGACGAAGCAGAAGACGCTTACTCTTCCGGAAGACCTGGTCTTATTTCCTTGTCCTTTTTCAGGAATCTCTGTTTAAATATTCCTTTTGTTCATATTTTGCGGGGTTTTTTTTTTGTCTTTTTTTTTTTTTAGAATTTGATATTGGAGTATGGCTATGTTGTAATGTTGGTATTATATTGATGTTTCTTGTGTCAATAAAGGAGCATCTCGGAAGTTTTTCATGGTTGTAATGAAAAGGGCATTCCTCATCAGCTGACAGTCTTAATGTCAACCAGGGACCATTTCTCTAGTGCCCCCTTGTAAGTACTTATATTTAAGATATTTGCGACCCCCGCAGAGTTATATACGTTAGGGAACGATCAACAAAATGGCTCTATATAATTTATCTCTTATATGAATTAATCTATTTATAAAACTATAAATATTTCCTTTTCATCATTACGCACCCACTAAAGACTGTTTGTACACCGTCCAAGCGAGCTACCAGCTCTTTAAATAGTCATTTTCCGGTAGATAAATGAAGTATCTTGTGTTATGCTTTCTTCTTCGTGTTAAATGGGTATTGCCGACAACGGTTAATCCAAAAAGCAATTTTTTTTTCTCTTTGTTTTAGATTTTAAGCATAAAAATTTTCATCATTATCTTCCGTTTAATGTAATTCTCTGGTATTTCACTTTCTATATACAAAGTTGTGTTTTTATATCCGTTTAATGTCAATATCAAACCTTCCCTATTTACGTTATTGTCATTGAACCCCGTCTGATCTAATTGTTTTACATTGTCGTTTGACATACTATCGTTACAACTCGACAGCTATCTTCACCTTAAATCGCTGTTTACATCAATACGTAGCATATTCTTTTAAAAGCATTGATATAATTCTGCGTTTTAAAACAATTATATATTGTACCATTTTAAATCATCATTTTAATCTCAGAATTATATCATTTTATAATAAAATCACTGTAAATATTCTCCGTTTTATACTTATTTGACAATGTCTTTCTATATCATTACCTTAACTTGCATCCCCATTTTACAACACTGCCCGATCGCCATGTGATATACTCCACACGATAGGTTCGACGTTTTGCTTCGGTCTCTGAATTGTCGGCAGTTGGAAGCGTAATCGTTACAAAGGTTAATGTTGATAGGAAACATCAATTTACTTTATAAAGATCGTTATAGACCCTTGCCTGGTAGCACGTAATTAAGAAGCTTTTAGACATCTCCAATACAGTTTTTACCCCTAACTGTTAATAGTTACCAAAACACACCAACTTCTGTATAACCTTAAAATTCTCACTGATTCTAATTCTCGGTCGTATCATCTAGTGTGTTTAAATTGTATTGAGTCATTACATTCAATCTTTGTTCCCAAAACCCTTCATCGTCATCAATTAGTTTACTCTGTCAATACTCCCGTCCAAAAACTAGGAATTGCGCTCGAAGTCTTTGTACGTGGTGATATTTGTCTTGGTGGAACGCTTTAGTGTCGGATTGTTAACGCTGTGTAAAGTCTCTTGTGGGGATATTGCCTTTCCAGATTAGTCAGTGAGTGATTTTGTTGAAATATTATATGCTAAACACAATAACACTCTATATAGCAGTTTTTGATGTAAAAAAAATCCTTCTCGCTTTTAAATGTATTCTACGAAATTCAACAATACAAGACATTAATGTTTTTTTAATAATTGGGATCATCTCATTTTGACGTCATCTGGTGAATACATTGTAGAATTCAAATAGAGAGTGGTTATGAGGGGACTAGTGTGTGAATAAGGAAACAGATAGTGACGTAAGAAATGATATACCTGATTTATCTGTATACATATGGAAGGTGTTTAATTGTTTGACATCCTCTCAGATTCGGAGTAGTTCTCCGATGCCTCTTGTTTAACGGACATAACGGATCCAAAGGATATGATCCGCTGACTTCCACTACATGTTCGTAAGAGGCAATTAACAAATAATGCAGTATACGGTTAGTTTTCTCTGCATTCTACCAACGAAAATTTGAAGAGGTCAATTCATATTGATATGTTGTCTCCACTGCAACCATGGGAATCTCAGTAACTTCCGTTCTTTCCGGCCTTTTTTTTCACTTGTGGTGTCACTCTTGATACCTGTCCTCATATCGCCCTAGCCGCTGTGATGACGTTAAGATAAGCAAGTATTCACACAGCATATGTTTTAGAAGGTTGTGTCTTCCAAGTAGTCCTACAAGAGCCATCGATCACCTAGACAGGAAAGACAGGTGAAATAAAATCACGCTTCAGGTAATTGACGATACAAACAATAATATCTTGAAAGAGACTGGTCGTGCGATTACCATGTATACACACTACTACACTACAAGCGAATGATTTAAAACAAAACCAAAACAAAACGCAAAAACAAAAAACAGAAGAAAGACAAAAAAAAATCGCCGAGCGACCTTTATTGTAGAATCATTACACGTTTTATAGAGGAAATAATCAAGATGTGTAGCTTCCAAACAATTAATTAAAAGACCTCTTGAAAAATAAACACAAGTTCATAATCCACAAAAAATTCCCAGTTTGCGAGTAAAATGAAGTAGTGTAATAAGTCCCCTTTACTCCCATACCTCCCCGTTAGGCACTAATTTGATTGCCAAGCGCAACATTCTACTTGAGATAATTAAGTCACACGTCATCTTGCTAAAACTCCTGAGCGAGGCCTACAGGAAGTTCGAAAAGAATCCTAACACATTAACCAGTATCAAGTATGTTAATGAGCGGGAACCTATTGTGATAATTATCTTTCATCAATGACTTCCTGCTATTTTTCTTTTTTTTTCAAATTCCTCTTCACGGCTACAAGAATATGCAGGTTTATAACATGATTTAGATATATGTCACATGCATGTAATCAGTGCGACTAAGGAGCATAATACTCAATTGAAGATAAATATGTAAAACAATTAAACATAAACGTATCTTAGGTTTGAGAGACTTTCCATTATGAATTATAGCTGTATTTGATGTCTTCTCGAGTTTTTGTATGAATATTAACTCTAATTTTTATACATCTTCAAAAGTCTTCATCAAGACCCTATCCATATTTTAAAAAGACACATCTATCGTTCGATAAACGACACTCCGAACACGTGAACGGTAGAATGGCCCCCAGAACACAACAGAAATCCAGTCATGGTTTCAAAGATTGGATGTTTTCAAAACCGATGATGCAAATTTAATTTGAACAAAAGCGTTCTTCAAATATTTCATTGTCTTATTGTATCATAATTCACATTATTCTCGTCCCGACATCGACACATTTCACCAACATTACACTCTCATCCCGACATCGACACCTTTCACCAACATTATTACACTCTCGTCCCGACATCGACACATTTCACCAACATTACACTCTCATCTCGACATCGACACATTTCACCAACATTACACTCTCATCCCGACATCGACACATTTCTCCAACATTACACTCTCATCCCGACATCGACACATTTCACCAACATTACACTCTCGTCCCGACATCGACACATTTCTCCAACATTACACTCTCATCCCGACATCGACACATTTCACCAACATTACACTCTCATCCCGACATCGACACATTTCTCCAACATTACACTCTCATCCCGACATCGACACATTTCACCAACATTACACTCTCATCCCGACATCGACACATTTCACCAACATTACACTCTCATCCCGACATCGAAACATTTCTCCAAATAGTATCACTCTCGTCCTGACAACGACATATTTCTCCAAACAATATCACTTTTGTCCCAACATCAACACATTTCTCCAAACATTATCACTCTCATTCCGACATCGACACATTTCTCCAAACATTATTACTTTTGTCCCGATATCGAAACATTTAACTTTTGTCCCGACATCAACACATTTCTCAAAATATTATCAGTTTTGTCCCGACATCGAAACATTTAACTTTGTCACAACATTGACACATTTCTCCAAACATTATCGCTTTTGTCCCGACATCGACACATTTCTCCAAACATTATCGTTTTTGTCCCGACATCACCACATTTCTCCAAATATTATCACTTTTGTCCCTACCACATTTCACCAAACATTATCACTTCTCCACATCACCACATTATCGCTTTTGTCCCGACATCTCCACATTTCTCCAAACATTATCGCTTTTGTCTCGACATCACCACATTTCTCCAAACATTATCGCTTTTGTCTCTACATTATCATTTCTCCAAACATTATCGCTTTTGTCTCGATATCTCCACATTTCTCCAAACATTATCGCTTTTGTCTCGACATCTCCACATTTCTCCAAACATTATCGCTTTTGTCTCGACATCACCACATTTCTCCAAACATTATCGTTTTTGTCCCGACATCACCACATTTCTCCAAATATTATCACTTTTGTTCCAACATCACCACATTTCTCCAAACATTATCACTTCTGTCCCTACATCACCATATTTCTCCAAACATTATCGCTTTTGTCCCGACATCTCCACATTTCTCCAAACATTATCGCTTTTGTCTCGACATCACCACATTTCTCCAAACATTATCGCTTTTGTCTCGACATCACCACATTTCTCCAAATATTATCGCTTTGTCTGTACATTACCACATTTCTCCAAACATTATCGTTTTTGTCTCTACATTACCATTTCTCCAAACATTGTCGCTTTTGTCTCTACATTACCATTTCTCCAAACATTATCGCTTTTGACTCTACATTACCATTTCTCCAAACATTATCGCTTTTGTCTCTACATTACCATTTCTCCAAACAATATCACTTTGTCTCTACATTACCATTTCTCCAAACATTATCGTTTTTGTCTCGACATCACCACATTTCTCCAAACATTATCATGGTAGTCGCCGTTTATTTATCGGCGATTTGTCCTTCGCTAAGAGATAAACATATCCTGTACATGTGCATGTGACAATGATTTATGTCCCAATGGAAATTCAGGTAGAATTTGATTTTAAGTGGATCATGCAAGGCTCAACAGTTGGTAAACGGATTACGTTGTTAAAAGTACACAATGGTACGGCCGTGTCATCTTTAGATTGTTAGGGGACAGCTACCTGTATTATCACAGCCTACATCTCGCTCACATTTCACAAATGTTGACAGTCGTGATCTTCGGGGAAAGATACGGCCTTGGGCTTGTCACATAGAATCAGGACTTCATGTAAATAATGGTACAGACGGAGTAAAGCTGTCATGTATAATGTTACTTCAATTTTGTAGGAAATATTTTGGCCAATAATGAATGAATGGATAACACAGACAAGCAGGTCACTAAGAGAGATTAATATGTAGTTCTCATTGGAAAACCATTGTCAAATATGGATATTTATCAAAACTTTTCTAATTGGAAGAAAAAACATTTTTTCTATCTTTGACAGATTAGATCAGGTTTCGTATCTAAATATGCATTTCTACATGAAATATCTTTAACAGCTTGAAGGGTCTTTTCAAGAGATACACACGTGATTAGTAACTTTGAAGATAAATTCAGAACCAGATACAATAGAGCCAATCAATAAATTACTGCATACATCTGTTTCATCCTTCTAGGACTTTTAAACCTTGGAGGCGACTGAGGAAAACCAAACTTGATCGAAAGAAATTTCAAAATTAAATAAAGGAGATGCCATATCACTATATTTCGACAAAATTCGCAAATTTCATTGATTTTTTTCATTTCAAAAGAGCGTCAAGAACATATGTACATATGAAACATGCGGTAATTTGCTGTAATTTATATCCTTTTTAAAATTACATTTGATAAACTTCAGCAGATAATACATGTGAATATAAATCACATTGAAGTCTGATATCTCAATGGTATCCAGCGCGTATCTGATCAAAGTTGATTAGCTGACGTCATGCCCCGTAGTGACATTTCACAAGATGATTGGATAAGACGAGACGTACTTTTTTATTTGCTGTACCAGAATAAAGGCAGATACCATCAGCCTCGTGGAAAACAAAGACACATTTTTCAGACTTTTGCTATCGGCCATTTGTATTTAATTGCCTACGCTTACGTAAACAAAGATGAAAAGCATCGTTTTATCACAAATAGGCGAAAAAAAATCTGGTCGCTTAAAGTACTATTTTTTCAATAATACAGATATTTTTGAGTAATTTGCGCTGTACCTGACGCTGAAATGCAGAATCAAAAATACTCAAACCAGCATAAGAAACAATAAATAAAGAAATTGCCTTTCCAACATGTAATTGTTTTAGGGGTCTGTTTGATTTTTATTAACTTTGTTTTAATGATTAGACTGTGTATAAAGTCATAAAAAATTGTGTCAATTTAATGTATGTATACATACGGAATGTACATTAGGCATGGACTCGGTTCAAATGTGTCCATGAAGAGTGAAACACTCCGGAATGTACATTAGGCATGGACTCGGTTCAAATGTGTCCATGAAGAGTGAAACACTCCGGAATGTACAGTAGGCATGGACTCGGTTCAAAGGTGTCCATGAAGAGTGAAACACAATGTACAGTAGGCATGGACTCGGTTCAATGTCCATGAAGAGTGAAACACTCCGTGTACAGGCATGGACTCGGTTCAAAGGTGTCCATGAAGAGTGAAACACTCCGGAATGTACAGTAGGCATGGACTCGGTTCAAAGGTGTCCATGAAGAGTGAAACACAAATGTACAGTAGGCATGGACTCGGTTCAATGTCCATGAAGAGTAAACACTCCGGAATGTACAGTAGGCATGGACTCGGTTCAAAGGTGTCCATGAAGAGTGAAACACACCGGAATGTACAGTAGGCATGGACTCGGTTCAAAGGTGTCCATGAAGAGTGAAACACTCCGGAATGTACAGTAGGCATGGACTCGGTTCAAAGGTGTCCATGAAGAGTGAAACACACCGGAATGTACAGTAGGCATGGACTCGGTTCAAAGGTGTCCATGAAGAGTGAAACACTCCGGAATGTACAGTAGGCATGGACTCGGTTCAAAGGTGTCCATGAAGAGTGAAACACACCGGAATGTACAGTAGGCATGGACTCGGTTCAAAGGTGTCCATGAAGAGTGAAACACTCCGGAATGTACAGTAGGCATGGACTCGGTTCAAATGTGTCCATGAAGAGTGAAACACTCCGGAATGTACAGTAGGCATGGACTCGGTTCAAAGGTGTCCATGAAGAGTGAAACACACCGGAATGTACAGTAGGCATGGACTCGGTTCAAAGGTGTCCATGAAGAGTGAAACACTCCGGAATGTACAGTAGGCATGGACTCGGTTCAATGTACAGTAGGCATGGACTCGGTTCAAAGGTGTCCATGAAGAGTGAAACACACCGGAATGTACAGTAGGCATGGACTCGGTTCAAAGATGTCCGGAATTTACATTAGTCATGGACTCGGTTCAAAGGTGTACATTCGGAAATCGAATAAGTCAAACGTTCTTCAGTTATTCAGAGTAGCACAATAAAGATACAATCCTCGGTCTTAACGCTACAAAGATCAGCCTTAAAATCTGATCTATGACGAGATAGTCAGGAACTGTTATCAATTTACTTCGATACAATAACAACAAATCTGATTTAGTATGCTTAAAGGAAGTTAATTTCTTTCCATCAACCATTGTCAGTTTTTAAAGATTAATTCTGAACATCCTTTCGACCAGTTGTGATGCTGAACATCATTTTCCCTCCGAACAGTCGTTGGTGCTAAACATCATTTTCCCTCCGAACAGTTAGGCAATATGTTATGTTCTAAGGTCATGCATTGCGGATGTAAGTTTCCTTCTGATAAATATTGCGTATGACAGCATCCCTCCATTAAGTTACACTAAATGTCAGCTTCCTTCTGATTAATTTAGGTAAATGACTCAAATTAATCATAATCAAGACAGTTTCTACCCTTTGAATCATTGTAAATAATAGTGCCATTCAATCAGATTTATTCTAGTAAATCACATGGAACAACGTATGGGACATTAACCCATCAAAGGATATTCTATTTGGACAAGGTCATGGGTCCTTAATACCACCACAAGTGTAGATTTTGCGAGCTATTGATGTATCCATTGCCCATTACTTAGTTTTATTTCCGAATTCAATACTTCAGAACTTGGTCAACACTTGACAGTTGTTCAAAACACTCATTGGAGAGACAAGATGTATGCCCGCGGTTGCAACAAACTTCTGAAGTAGGACATTAATGATGTACTTTGTAAGGCATGCGCTAATTGCGTGCACACATTATGTCTTCATTGTTGTATTGAATTTTTTTAACTTTCAAATGTAGTGCAAAGGTCACGGTTAGGTCTCATGGTCAAAATGTTTGGTACCATCGGGAAGGTCTTGTCACAAGGAACACACATGCTATGTGTATAAAAGCCCAAAAGCCCTACCTGTTACTAGGCATTAGTTATTGACAAGGTTAAAGTTGACAACAGATAAAGGGACACCACGAAAACAATATGCCACCGACCTCTCGATCCGGAGACATAATTAAAATAAATAGTATGTGTAACGAAGATCTATGGCCTTTAAAAAGTTCAGTTTTCCTTCTTGGAAGTTGTAATACATATATATGGGCCATGCGTTGGGAATTCGTACCAAATCCCTGTGCACCGATCAGTTTTTGTGAACGTCAGTTCTCGTCGGTGAATTATTGCTATTTTCAACTCTCTCTCTTCTTGTGTTGTACATACCTGTACTATGAATGCCATCGTGATCTTTCTTCTTGAACTATTAATGTCAACATCTTCTAGCCTACCGTGATATATATGTCAATCACGAAATATTTGGTCTTCGGAGTGATCTACAAAAGTGTGTTACCTTAAATGGAATCCATGACCTAACTTTTTCTGGTCGTGCTTTCGTACGCCTTATTCGCCCTAAATAACGGTATCTACAGCAGAAAATAAAGCGTCATTAACCAGTCCAGGTTGGTGTCTAATGGTTTCGCATTAAATTTGTACTATATTTAATCCTTTACACAATGATCATTGGTTTACCTACTTGTCAATGGCTTTATCAAGTTAAATCAAAATAGCTTCAGAATGAAGTTGTGACTTATTGTTTTTAAAGTTGTTTTTCATATGGTACTACTGACAATTTTTGAGTAAATGGAGATTCGGTTGGCAAATCAGCAAACATTCAAATAAAATCGATAAAATTTCTTCGTGAAGAACGTCAGCTCTTGACCTTTATTCTATATGCAAGCAGAAATTTGCCACGAAAAAGCGACTGACGCTTTCAAACAACAAATGTCTGTATATAACCGTGTTGATGTTGTGACTTACGGTGGCTGTGATCTCAGAACTCTACCTGGTAATTATAAAAAAGCCTTCATTTGAGAAATTATAGTTATAAAAAGTAAGATATGTTAGAACAAGTAAGGGCCAAATATAAGATCATACACACACAAGAGGAAATTTATTTTTCTAAAATATTTTTTTGTTCAATTTACATATTTACTGATGTTTACGATTAAATACAAGTGGCATAATGTTTTATTTCTTCTCATAGCAATTTGCATTTTTTCATGTCTTATTCCATAAATCATAAGTTGGGTTGGCAAATTATGGACCTGGTCATTTATCGTCCTTCTCGCATTGGCAACTACTTTATTATAACATACAGAGAAATAAGGTAGAAGATATCTTACGCGTCAGTTATTGCCCTTGTTGTGTTGAACTAGATACAATCTTACGGGGCAACACTCTACCGTATTAATTTAATGTTAACCTGTATTAGGCAAGTCCTTGTAAAGCCATCAAAAAGACATTAAGCTGCTGTTATGAATGAATTATTGCCTTCTAAGCACAAACACTACCCTAGCGATTTTGTAATCTTATAAATCCTCCTTCCTGTCTCTTTCTCCACAGAGCGGTATACGTCGGCACTTTACCACAGAAGACTTGAACGATCCTTTAGAGATCCAGACAATGTTAACTTGGTGTTGACATTTCCTGGTTGCCGACAACTATCTGCCCAATTTCAATATTCTATCAATATATTTCATGTTGCGTATACAATGTCACGGATCTGCCACTTGTAAAAGTTATCGTAAATTATTTTATATATCATTGCCAACACAAAATGACAATAATTGGATAACATTTGACATCAGAAATTGTTAACCAGCTGGAAAATAAGACCGATATTAAACCGACAGCTTCCGGTATTCCAGTATGCTTGGCCATTCGAAAAGACGCCGGAAGCAATTTGGCTGCCATTGATCGCAGTGATGGAGATTGCCGAACCATCATTCCCAGAGGGGTTTCTTGGGAAAATGGCCTGTCATTATTGCCAGTGACAGGGGATACCGATTAAAACGTGCGGTGTATATATGAAGGTAGCAGGCAGTCCGCATACAACATATACACAAGTACCTCGTTGTATTGCAATTTCTGCTGTCGCCGTTGGTGGCTTTCATTTATTGGCTGTAATAGCGAACTTGTCGGGTCGTTCCAGCAGAATCGGGCAGTTTTCGTACTCTTTTATAGGAAGCAATTAAGAATTAAAAAAGTTAAACCATTAATTGGTTATAGAATGCTATCAAAATATAATGAAAATCAATCATGTTTTCACAAAAGGAAAATGCACGGACTATAAGCTAAATACTCTGTAAAATGACGGCGGTTTTGGTATTCCATTCATTTCTCAACAGGTGCGACCAAATTATATATATTTGTTGTTCTTTGTTCCAGTAAATCCTGACACTATTTTTCAGATATTTAATTAGAACTTATAGGCGAACAACAAATGCTTACCTTTCCATTTTGAAATATTTTCTTTCACATTGTTACAGAATAGTCATTCATTCTAAACTTCATATGAGAACTCGTCTCCTTTGTGATTGTTGACAATGAGACAGGTCACGCCATCATCTAATAGTCTGTCTGCACTTCCTAAATTATTTCCGCCACGTCTAGCTTTTGTGCTGTCTGGTACAGCCATGCATAAGTTAACTGGGATGTATTGTCTACTTCTCTCGTGTCGTAAAACAACTGCTAAATTTTGCACGACATTGTCGCTGTTCGGTGTACAATCTACATATAAGTTAAAAGAGATGCAGCACGAGTTTAAACAAATTGCTTTCGGTGTTATACACTTTGATACCTTACATGTGTTTGTTATTGAAGGATGCCAACACGATTCTTTGTGTGTGTGGGTGTAAGTGTGTAGCACGAGTCTTTCTGCGTATATATGTCGGAGCATTTTATTCGTGAGTGCGCCCGCTTTCAATAATTGTATTCAAGAGCTTTTTTCAACATCTTACCATTGATATTATTTTATGCCTTAATTAAAGAATGAATTTATGGTGATGCGATTTTGCAACCTTACATCATTTTTATACATTGGCATATTAGTATACGTCGCCGATACGATTTGCGACAATCATGATATTCAGCAGCAACATCAATTCCCAATTAGATTATCCCCCATTTTGATTTATATAGACGGAAACAAACAGATAATTCTGAACATACCTTGGTGCAATCTTACGTAATCTTTGTTACCTAGGCCTGTTCCAGATGTAATTTGTACGACATGTCGCGGAGTCATTGACGTCATATGTAATCTCCGACAAGGATTACGCATGCAAATCAGAGATAATAGTGTTGAAAATCATTTCCAATTACCAATCGAATGTCATGTAATGGATTACAGAATATACTTCATAATGACGTCACGTTATATCGGGGAAAATATGTCCCGAATCGGTTTTTTTTTTATCATTATTTTCGTCGAGTGCTTTAGTGCAGAATAACGGTTGGGTTCCATCCAAATTATTTTCGGCTAGCAAGGTGATACAGTGTAAGATAAATGGACGCAGGCTTTGTTTTGCCTCTATATCCATATCAATAATTGTACATAAAATTAGCACTCTCTGTAATTAATTTGAAGCTAGCACTATGGTAAACTTTTAGTTTCAAGCATTTCAAATATTTTCCAATTACATTTCAGAGACTTTGATTGTTTGATGCCTATTTGTCTATTTGCTTAGTCTGGTAGACTATTCCACATATCGACAATTCTCAGTCCAAAAGTATATTTGCGGATATCACATCTATAATATTAAATGGTATTGCTGAGTTGCCTCTCGGTTTGTTTCCTATATAATGGCCATATATTTCAGTTGTGTCACCATTATAATTGTTCATAATTCTGTAAACAATCATGATATCCACCATTTCTCGTTCATTGTCTGATATACGAGTCTTTAAATTCCAAGATTCCTCAGGTGGTTTCAATATGGTA